>NC_081165.1:28586610-28601610 GCF_012432095.1 Onychostoma macrolepis | reverse complement strand
ATGTGTGCTTCTCATAATAATATACATATAAACAGAGCGGAGTGATCACGGCTGATGGTGACACGTGCACACGGAAAGAAAACTGTTTCATGAAAACGAGGATATAAATTTGATTAAAATACTACAATTCCTTTACAACAAAACATTGCATTTTTACTTCTATTTTTCTTTTCTTTTTATTTTATTAAATGCTACAAATCCGAGGTTTACTGTATAGCTTAATAATTTAGGTTTAATTGTACTGTGATACGTTTTCCCGACTAGGACTTGTGATTTAATAAAGCTAATAATTAAAAAACAACAATTTCTTTAGAAACAATTATTTTGTTTTATTTTTATGCTTTTATTAAGTGCTGCAAAACAGAGGTTTAGTGTATAAATGTATGTTATGTTTTCCAGACTGGGGTTTGTGTGTTTAAAGTTAAAGCAAATATAATAAAAACATTTTATAATTACAATACAACAAAACATTGCATTTTTTGTATATTTCATATTTATTTATTTGTGTTTATGTGTCGCATAACAGAATTTTACTGTGTAAATTAAGATTTTTGGTCTTTTTGGTATTTAATAGTTATAAAATAATATAATTATATAATAATTCAAATAATTAGAAAATGCATGTTAAAATGGTCACAAAATCGTTTTAAATCATCAGTTTTAAAATGTAAAGAGCTTTTTTTTTTTTTTTAATCCATGACTATTAAAATAATAATGATTTTGTTATTACTATTATTAAAAATGCAAACAATAAAATACATTATTTTTTTATTAATTATTTATATATTATTATTATTTAATTATACATTAATATTTTTAAAAAAAATTGTACTGTAAAGGTATTTAATACTTTTTTATACTTTATTTATTTTGAATTATCATTTGTTTTTTCCCTTCAGTGTTTGGCTTTATTTGTATTAATAATTGAGAGGATTACTGTGTGTGTGTCTGCAGTGATCGACAACAACAGTAACTGGGCGGTGTGTGGGAAGAGTTCAGGGGTCGTTTCCATGCCGGTGGCTGCCATGGCAACACACAAGGTTCACATGGAGGTCATGCCACTGTTCGCGGGTCACCTGCCGTTTCCCAACATACGTGTGTTTAAATACCTGCCTCACCACAGCAGCCCGGTCATCCCGCCGGACACAGGTCAGATCCCACGATGCTTTATCATCAGAAGTCATGGTTTCATCAAATTAAGCTGTTCTGGTTCTGTGACTGAATCCAGAGGTGCCCAAAGATTACCTTTGATTTTGGCTCATCATGACATATCTTCATTTCAAATTGATATATTGTAGATGTATATATTTAAGAAAAATAAGTTGTTTATATTAAATATATTTACTGTATGTGTGTGTCTTATATGTACATAATGAATATACACAGTACACACATATATTACATAAACGAAAACATTTATTTTGGATGCAATTAATCATGATTAATGGTTGCCCAGCACTAATATTTTAATATTTAAATTATTTATTTATTTTTTTTTATTTTGTTTTTAGCTTTTTGGCATTGAAATGTAAAAAAATAATATAAGTGAATTTGATTTACAAATTATTTGAAAAATGGCAACTAATTGCTTTCAAAATTTTTGTTTAATCATTAAAAAACAGCTTAATTTAATATATTTTAAAGCAATATAATTGGATATAATGTAATGTTTATTTTTGGCTCATGACCCTCAATGAAGTTTTTTTTTGGTCATTTGTATTTAATCAATGTTTTAATATGTAATTAAATGAAAATACAACAATTACTTTACAACAAAGCATATTTTATATTTTATTGTTACTGTTTTTTTTATTATTATTAAGTGCTGCACAACACATGATTACTTTATAAATAGAACGTGAAAGAAAATATTTTGACTTTCTGATATTGAATAAAAATATTTTAATATATATTAGATATTATTGTTATTATCAATTTAAGAAGTACATTTGACTTTTTCTGTCAAAATGTGTTTTGAGTCGTGACTCTGTGCTCCGCAGACTCGTGTCTGGAGAACGACAGTCTGTCTCTGCTGGACAAGACTCTGGAGGATCAGGCGGAGACGGCCAGTCTGCGCAGCCGAGGCAGCGTCCAGTCTCTGGGCAGCGGAGAGTCTGCGCAGCCGCGGGGCCCGATGCCCAAACGCCAGGCCTTCGGTCCGGGACAGGTGTTCAACGGCACACAGGGCCAGCAGGTGCTAGTGCTGCCCTCCGCTGACCATCACCTGATGGAGGTCAACGTCACATGACCCAGCATCACAAACGGACACGAGACTCGCCTCCGTCACACGCTTCATGAGACACGCCGGACCTGCTGTCTCTCAGACATCCCATAATGCCTTGCAGCCCCTCCTCTGTGTGCTCAGGTGTGTGTGTGTGTGAGAGAGAGAGAGAGAGAGCGAGAGCGAGCGACACCTGCTGTACATAATAGAAGAGATTTAAGAGAATCTTCTGAACCAAATACACTCAATCATGATCACTCACACTGGGATTCTGGGATTTGCATATTTAATTTTTTTATTGGTTTTTGGAACTAAAGGTTTCCAGGGAAACGTCAGCGCTTTATTGACTCAGACACGCCCCTTCCTGCTGATGTCACATGATTGACGCATCACTATGACGACCATCCTGACAAATGTGGTTTTTGTTTAATGCATATGAAGAACAGTCATATTTCACTCCATTGTAGACATGGAAAAAAAAAAAATCATGAAAAAAAGTAAATTGTGAATTAAAAATATACGCTCACATCAGTGGGTGTATTTCTGATGCTCAAAACTGAACACGTGAATTTCATAATTCTGTTCATGCAAAACAAAAAAGAATGTATCCGAAAAATAATTTATTTATTTTTGCATATTAATTATTTGTATAAAATAAATATAAATGGCAAAAAAATAAAATAATAATTTAGCATAAATTTTATTTGACATATTTGTACTATAAACGTAATGCAAAAAATGTGTATATATATGTTTATGTGTGTGTATGTATGCATATATATATATATATATATATAAGTTTTAATGCAAAAAACTTGAATTATTTTTTGGATACATTTAAAATTATATACATGCTTAAATTATATATATATATATATATATATATATATATAATTTAAGCAAATAAATGGGCTTTTGCATAAATTAATTTCGATTTTTGGCACACCTTTTAATGTTCATAAAATTGACTTTTGGGGTGAAACATGACCTGGCCGTGTTTTTGAGATGTTTGTTTGGATGCGTGTAAATATCACAGGATGTGTCTGTCAGATCCATCAGCTCTGTACAGTAACGAGAATCTGACGACAGACAGCAGGAAGTGATGCGTTTCTCCAGGAGGAAGCGGTTTGATGTGAATGTTGTGCGTCTCGTGTGTCGTCCGTGTTTCAAACCTGAGAAACAGAGAAGCTGATGAGGGAACAGCTGTTTTTGTCTTATTGTCACGTATGAAAGGCCAAAACTTCACACGCATCACCTCTTCAGTTCATCTGCTCACTATTTATTTCCTGGATTATTGTTGCTTTGCTCTGGTTCTGGACCTCGTGATTCTCTCCACGGATTCTGGACTTCAGACGTCATGAACACAAGCTGTTTGTAAATTGTCAATCAAACATCACAGATTGTATTTAGATTATTTAAATGAGAAGAATATGTACGCATTATACAACTGAAAATATACATATGTTTTAAAAGGATGTTTGTTGTCTTGTTTTTCTATTAAAAGTCATTCTTTTCAGTTTTTGCTCATTTTCAAAAAATGTAAATACCAAAAAAAAAAAGATTATTGAAATCATCAGTGTTCACAAACCTGCTTTTGTTGAAACCATTTTTATTTCTCACGAAATTACTGTTATTATCAATTTAAGAAGTACATTTGACTTTTCTGTCAAAATGTGTTTTGAGTCGTGACTCTGTGCTCCGCAGACTCGTGTCTGGAGAACGACAGTCTGTCTCTGCTGGACAAGACTCTGGAGGATCAGGCGGAGACGGCCAGTCTGCGCAGCCGAGGCAGCGCCCAGTCTCTGGGCAGCGGAGAGTCTGCGCAGCCGCGGGCCCGATGCCCAAACGCCAGGCCTTCGGTCCGGGACAGGTGTTCAACGGCACACAGGGCCAGCAGGTGCTAGTGCTGCCCTCCGCTGACCATCACCTGATGGAGGTCAACGTCACATGACCCAGCATCACAAACGGACACGAGACTCGCCTCCGTCACACGCTTCATGAGACACGCCGGACCTGCTGTCTCTCAGACATCCCATAATGCCTTGCAGCCCCTCCTCTGTGTGCTCAGGTGTGTGTGTGTGTGAGAGAGAGAGAGCGGCGACACCTGCTGTACATAATAGAAGAGATTTAAGAGAATCTTCTGAACCAAATACACTCAATCATGATCACTCACACTGGGATTCTGGGATTTGCATATTTAATTTTTTTATTGGTTTTTGGAACTAAAGGTTTCCAGGGAAACGTCAGCGCTTTATTGACTCAGACACGCCCCTTCCTGCTGATGTCACATGATTGACGCATCACTATGACGACCATCCTGACAAATGTGGTTTTTGTTTAATGCATATGAAGAACAGTCATATTTCACTCCATTGTAGACATGGAAAAAAAAAAAATCATGAAAAAAAGTAAATTGTGAATTAAAAATGTACGCTCACATCAGTGGGTGTATTTCTGATGCTCAAAACTGAACACGTGAATTTCATAATTCTGTTCATGCAAAACAAAAAAAAGAATGTATCCGAAAAATAATTTATTTATTTTTTGCATATTAATTTATTTGTATAAAATAAATATAAATGGCAAAAAAAATAAAATAATAATTTAGCATAAATTTTATTTGACATATTTGTACTATAAACGTAATGCAAAAAAATGTGTATATATATGTTTATGTGTGTGTATGTATGCATATATATATATATATATATATAAGTTTTTAATGCAAAAAAAACTTGAATTATTTTTTGGATACATTTAAAATTATATACATGCTTAAATTATATATATATATATATATATATATATATATATAATTTAAGCAAATAAATGGGCTTTTGCATAAATTAATTTCGATTTTTGGCACACCTTTTTAATGTTCATAAAAATTGACTTTTGGGGTGAAACATGACCTGGCCGTGTTTTTGAGATGTTTGTTTGGATGCGTGTAAATATCACAGGATGTGTCTGTCAGATCCATCAGCTCTGTACAGTAACGAGAATCTGACGACAGACAGCAGGAAGTGATGCGTTTCTCCAGGAGGAAGCGGTTTGATGTGAATGTTGTGCGTCTCGTGTGTCGTCCGTGTTTCAAACCTGAGAAACAGAGAAGCTGATGAGGGAACAGCTGTTTTTGTCTTATTGTCACGTATGAAAGGCCAAAACTTCACACGCATCACCTCTTCAGTTCATCTGCTCACTATTTATTTCCTGGATTATTGTTGCTTTGCTCTGGTTCTGGACCTCGTGATTCTCTCCACGGATTCTGGACTTCAGACGTCATGAACACAAGCTGTTTGTAAATTGTCAATCAAACATCACAGATTGTATTTAGATTATTTAAATGAGAAGAATATGTACGCATTATACAACTGAAAATATACATATGTTTTAAAAGGATGTTTGTTGTCTTGTTTTTCTATTAAAAAGTCATTCTTTTCAGTTTTTTGCTCATTTTCAAAAAAATGTAAATACCAAAAAAAAAAAAAAGATTATTGAAATCATCAGTGTTCACAAACCTGCTTTTGTTGAAACCATTTTTTATTTCTCACGAAATTACTGTTTTATTTGAGAAGCCAAAGTGACACTAATTAAAAAATTATTTTGAAATTCTTAGTTTACATCTTGCAAATGTTTTTTGTCTATTTAAAAATATAAAGGTCTTTTTTTAAATCCCAGTTTGAGGTTTTTTTTTTGCCTCTATCACTTTTTTCTTGCAAATCAGAAAGAAGAAAAACTTGCATTATACATTTTTCTCCCGTGGTGGAAATAAGCTTATGTAAGTAGTAGCGTCCAAATTCAAATTATCATTTTGTATTCATATTAATAGTTCTGATGCTCTTGCCTGTTACATAAATTACTGCTATCATATAAACGAATCCTAAATTCACCTCTGACATTCTTTTCTTGAAAATATGATTTTGTATTATTGATGTAAATGACAAAATACAACAATTATCACAATTTATTCAAGTGTGCAAAGACAAAACCAGCAAGAACAGCAGTGCTGAAGCCAAGAGATGTACATAAAAAAAATATAAATAAAACTAGATTAAAATGTTTAAAGACAATCGTATAAAAACTGCAGTGAAAGATCTGAAGAGAGTTTGGCCTCGTGTGGATTCATCGCGCTCCGCGTAACGCCGTCATCTTCTTTGACACGCGACAGATCTTTGGCACTAGGTTCCATTTCTCCTCATTGGACGGAGAAAACTTCTTCCTGTCAGCTGATTTCCTCTGTAACCTGATGAAACATTACAGCCAATGAGCTTTAAGATCAGCCTGACCACAGTCATCAGTATTTATTTATGAGGTTTAGGTCCTGTGGAAATAGATAGAATTAATATGTTGATGTTTCTGCAGATTCACTCACATGAGTTTCTTGCGTTCTAAAGCTTTTCTGGTGGCGGCGGAGAGAGATCCCTTCACTTTATTATCCTGAAACACATGAATGATGCTTTAAAATCCCCTCATTTAACATCTCACATCCATAATATACTGACATCTACATCATTCACACAGCACCAAAACAATACTGTTTTAATCCCCTGAAAGCAATCACACAAAGAAAGAAAAATATCCTAATCACCAAAAAATACAAATATCTAAACACACGCCAAAAAAAAAAAAAAAGATTTAGTCACAGTAAATAAAATATCTGATCAAAAAAGAAAAATATGAAATCACTAATCATTTCTAACCACCTAAAAAATACATTTTTTAAAATCTATGACCCCCCCCAAAAAATAAAAATAAAATCACAAAAAAATTAAATATCTAACCACCCCACTAAAAATACAAAAATTTCTAACCCCCTAAAAATAAAAAAGGAAATATTTAACCATCCCCCATAAAAGAATAGCCCCCCATTATCTAATCACCCCCAAATAATATTTAAAAAACCTAATCACTCCAAAAAATGATACTTTTTTTTTTTGGAGTGATTGGATGAAAAACAAAATCTAACTTAAAAAAAAAACTACAAAAAAAGAATGCAATCAAAGGAATAAAGGCTGGTCTGCTGACGTGTGTTTTGAGGCGGCGGTCTCTGCTCAGCTCTCGGTCGCAGCGGATCATCTGCATCTGATCACAGGAGCTCATGCTGAAGAAGATCTGGTGCAGCTCACACCGCGCCGCTCGCAGCTGAGGGTCAAACACAGGGTCAGCTTCACGGTCAGTGTGTGTTTATACAGCGTGTGATTCCAGAGCGCTTCTGACCTGCAGCGTGACACGCTCCTGCAGCATGAGCTCGTGTTTGCTGCTCACCGCCGGCTGCAGCTGCAGCGTCACCAGAAACATCTGTGTGTCCTGAAACAACATCAACACCTCGGTCACATCACGTGTGTGTGAGCTTGAGAAATCATTCATCTCTTATGTGACCCTGGAGCACAAAACCAGTCGTAAGGGTCCATTTTTGTGAAATTGAGATAATAAATAATCTTTCCATTGATGTATGGTTTGTTGGACAATATTTGTCTGAGATGCAACTATTTGAAAATCTGGAATCTGAGGGAGCAAAAAAATCTAAATATTGAGAAAATCACCTTTAAAGTTGTCCAAATGAAGTTCTTAGCAATGCATATTACTAATCAAAAATGAAGTTTTGATATATTTACGGTAGGAAATGTACAAAATATCTTCATGGAACATGATCTTTACTTAATATCCTAATGATTTTTGTATAATTGTGACCCATACAATGTATTGTTGGCTATTGCTACAAATATAGCTGTGCTGCTTATGACTGCTTCTGTGCTGCAGGGACACAGATATGAAAGCATGGAGGACACCAGCATGTTTATATACTATTATTACAGCTTTTGTTGATATTTTATTTTTATATTTTCTCTTTTCATTTAAATTTTCATTTATATAGCCTGTATTTATTTGATTTCAGTACAGTAACGTAAGCTGAATGTAAATGAGAAATACTGCTTTGGCAACTAGCTGAAATAAAATGTTTTTGATATTGTTATTCCAGTAAAGGTTCATGTTTGTTCCAGTGTTGTTATAGTTGTAGGAGCTCACCGTGATGGTCCTGATGAGGCGCGACACGCGTTCAGTGCGCAGAAGACGACGGGTCAGAAAACCCCTCGCCACAGCGGCCAGCAGAGGGAGACAGGACTGCTGGGAGAGACACACATCATGAGACACAACACCTTCACATCTGTGTCTGTGTGTGTGTGTGTGTGTGTGTGTGTGTGTGTGTGTGTGTGTCTGTGTGTGTGTGTGTGTGTGTGTGTGTGTCTGTGTGTGTGTCTGTCTGTCTGTGTCTGTCTGTGTGTGTGTGTGTGTGTGTGTGTGTGTGTCTGTCTGTCTGTCTGTCTGTCTGTGTGTGTGTGTCTGTGTGTGTGTGTGTGTGTGTGTGTCTGTCTGTCTGTCTGTGAGTGTGTGTGTGTGTGTGTGTGTGTGTGTGTGTGTGTCTGTCTGTCTGTCTGTCTGTCTGTGTGTGTGTGTGTGTGTGTGTGTGTGTGTGTGTGTGTGTGAGTGAGTGTGTGTGTGTGTGTGTGTGTGTGAGAGAGAGTGAGTGAGTGTGTGTGTGTGTGTTTTGTGAAAAGTCAGGACATAGATGTGTATAATGACGAGGGTATGGCAGGTATTACAAGGTGAAGGTGGCATCTCAGGACATTGACCCATGTCCCCACTTTTCAAAACGCTTATAAATCACTCAGAATGAGGTTTTTTGGGGAAAGTTGAAATGCACAGTCTCCTGTAAGGGGTAGGTTTAGGTGTAGGGTTGGTGTAGAGCAAAGTACAGTATAACAACCATTACGCCTATGGATGTCCCCACTTTTCACAAAAACGAACATGTGTGTGTGAAACAAGCTTATGAATCATACAGTATGAAGTGTTTTGAGAATCTAAAAATGCCTGTAGGTTTGTGTGAGGGGTAGGTTTAGCGGAAGGAGATAGAAAATACAGTTTGTACAGTATAAAAACCATTCCACCTACGGAGAGTCCCCATAATGACAGTAATAGCGGTGTGTTACCCGCGAGGTGCTGTGTGTGTCTGTGAGCTCAGCGTGTGTGCAGACAGATGAGGCGGTGATGGAGGTCAGTGTGTCCTCCAGACGTGAGCCTGCGCCGGGACACGGGAAGGACACGCTCCGCAGAAACTGGTAGCGCTCTGCTAAAGACTGACGGAGAGAGAGACAGCATTACAAACACATCAATCCATCAACAATAACAACCTGTTCACTAACAAATGAGGCTGCAGTATCAGTAACGTTCAGATCCTTAAATGATCTCGTCTCTTCATCAAGGCTGCATTTAATTGATCAAAATCCAGTAAAAACAGTGAAATATTATTGCAATTTCAAACAGCTGTTTTCTATGTGAATATGTGTTAAACTGTAATTTATTTCTGTGATGCGCAGCTGTATTTTCAGCATCATTACTGCAGTCTTCAGTGTCACATGATCTTCAGAAATCATTCTAATATGCTGATTTGCTGCTCAACAAACATTTCTGATTATTATCAATGTTGAAAACAGTTTTAAGACTTACAAAAACAAGAAACTAATGCATTTATTCAGCAAGGACACATTCAATTTCTCAAAAGTGACAATAAATAAATTTATAAAACACAGAAATAAATGACAGTTTAACAGATATTCACACAGAAAACAGCTGTTTTAAATTCTAATAATATTTCCCAATTTTCACAGTATTTTTAATAAAATAAATGCAGCCCTGGTGAGAATAAGAGACTTTTTTTCAAAAACATGAAAAACAATTGTCATTCTTCCCATATTGTAACCAGTAGTGTCATTGAGTTCAGCTTCTGTGATTCAGTTTTTATTGTTCTGGCAACAGAAAGAATCCTGCCATGCCAATAAAACACTTTAAAGCCAGAGAGCGAGAGAATACAGATGAAAGCAGGACGGAGAGAGAGAGAGAGAGAGAGTCAGGATGAAATAAGAGCATGTAGACACACAAGGTCAATGAGACGACGGGAATCGAACCACAGACGGCAGAGAGACAGACAGGTGTGTTCAGCGGCGCATGAATTAAACACAATTATCCTCATTTTCTGTGTCACTTCCCACAGCGAACACACACAGACGCTCGTTAATATAAAAACACTCGGTGTTCATTAAAGCCTGTTCCATGCATACATTACAGGGCGTAATTAATGGCATCAGGACACGAGCCCCTACAGGACCTGAAGGAGAAACACATAAGGATGCTCTCAGCGGCAGCTAGAAAAGAAAGAAAACATTCCCACAATCCTCTGGGTGATTTCAGGTCTGATCTGTGGTGTCTGCCATCGGTCAACGAGAGACTCGGGACAGAACAACCCTCAAACACGAGTCTAACGAGTCATTTAGATCTGCAATCTATCACAATCACATCAGCTGTTCTTACTATTCTGGTGAATTTCACAGCATTAACAGTTATTACTGTACTCTTTATTACTGTGAAGGTGCTTTGTGTGGAAGCTTGTTTTGATCACAGGGGAAAAAATACAGGTAATTGTGACTTTTTATCTCACAATTCAGTTTATTTCTCATAATTCAGAGTTTATATCTCACAATTCAGAGTTTATATCTCACAATTCAGAGTTTATATCTCACAATTCAGAGTTTATATCTCACAATTCAGAGTTTATATCTCACAATTCAGAGTTTATATCTCACAATTCAGAGTTTATATCTTACAATTCAGAGTTTATATCTCACAATTCAGAGTTTATTTCTCATAATTCAGAGTTTATTTCCCATAAGTCTGAGTTTATCTCACAATTCAGAGTTTATTTCTCACAATTCAGAGTTTATTTCTCATAAGTCTGAGTTTGTATCTCACAATTCAGAGTTTATTTCTCAAGTCTGAGTTTATTTCTCATAATTCAGAATTTATATCTCACAATTCAGAGTTTATTTCTCACAATTCAGAGTTTATATCTCACAATTCAGAGTTTATATCTCACAATTCAGAGTTTATATCTCACAATTCAGAGTTTATATCTCACAATTCAGAGTTTATATCTCACAATTCAGAGTTTATATCTCACAATTCAGAGTTTATATCTCACAATTCAGAGTTTATATCTCACAATTCAGAGTTTATATCTCACAATTCAGAGTTTATATCTCACAATTCAGAGTTTATTTCTCACAATTCAGAGTTCATTTCTCATAAGTCTGAGTTTATTTCATAAGTCTGAGTTTATTTCTCATAAGTCTGAGTTTATATCTCACAATTCAGAGTTCATTTCTCATAAGTCTGAGTTTATTTCTCATAAGTCTGAGTTTATATCACAATTAAGAGTTCATTTCTCACAATTCAGAGTTTATATCTCACAATTCAGAGTTTATATCTCACAATTCAGAGTTTATATCTCACAATTCAGAGTTTATATCTCACAATTCAGAGTTTATATCTCACAATTCAGAGTTTATATCTCACAATTCAGAGTTTATTTCTCATAAGTCTGAGTTTGTATCTCACAATTCAGAGTTTATTTCTCAAGTCTGAGTTTATTTCTCATAATTCAGAATTTATATCTCACAATTCAGAGTTTATTTCTCACAATTCAGAGTTTATATCTCACAATTCAGAGTTTATATCTCACAATTCAGAGTTTATATCTCACAATTCAGAGTTTATATCTCACAATTCAGAGTTTATATCTCACAATTCAGAGTTCATTTCTCATAAGTCTGAGTTTATTTCATAAGTCTGAGTTTATTTCTCATAAGTCTGAGTTTATTTCTCACAATTCAGAGTTCATTTCTCATAAGTCTGAGTTTATATCTCACAATTCAGAGTTCATTTCTCATAAGTCTGAGTTTATATCTCACAATTCAGAGTTTATATCTCACAATTCAGTTTATATCTCACAATTCAGAGTTTATTTCTCACAATTCAGAGTTTATTTCTCACAATTCAGAGTTTATTTCTCACAATTCAGAGTTTATTTCTCATTAGTCTGAGTTTATATCTCACAATTCAGAGTTTATTTCTCATAAGTTTGAGTTTATTTCTTAAAATTCAGTTTCTTTCTCATAAATCTGATCTTAAATCTCACAATTCAGAGTTTATTTCTCACAATTCAGAGTTTATATCTCATAAGTGAGTTTATATCTCACAATTCAGAGTTCATTTCTCATAAGTCTGAGTTTATTTCTCACAATTCAGAGTTTATTTCTCACAATTCAGAGTTCATTTCTCATAAGTCTGAGTTTATATCTCACAATTCAGAGTTTATTTCTCACAATTCAGAGTTCATTTCTCATAAGTCTGAGTTTATTTCATAAGTCTGAGTTTATTTCTCATAAGTCTGAGTTTATATCTCACAATTCAGTTCATTTCTCATAAGTCTGAGTTTATATCTCACAATTCAGAGTTTATTTCTCATAAGATTGAGTTTATTTCTCATAAATCTGAGTTTATATCTCACAATTAAGAGTTTATATCTTACAATTCAAAGTTCATTTCTCACAATTCAGAGTTTATATCTCACAATTCAGAGTTTATTTCTTATAATTCAGAGTTTATTTCTCATAAGTCTGAGTTGATATGTCAGAAATTCAGAGTTCGTCTCATAATTCTAAGTTTACATCTGTCAATTCTGACTTTTTTTTCAAATTTTTCAAATTCTGAGTTTATATCTTATAATTAATTTTGATTGTTTCTAATGTCCTTATTTGTAAGTCGCTTTGGATAAAAGCATCTGCTAAATGACTAAATGTAAATGTAATTTTGAGCTTATATTTTGCAATTCTATATATTTTTCTATTTTAATATTGTGATATTAACTCAGAATTGCAAGATATAAATGCAGAATTGAAAAAAAAAGTCATAATTGTGATATAAAAAGTCAGTGATTTTTTTTTTTTTTTAACCCCATGGCAGAAATTGGTTTTCACAGCTTTGAAACAATCTCTATTGGATAATGCGCTACAGAAACAAATGTTACTTGACCTTAGAGGATCATATGAGATGTTGTTGATGCTTTGTCCAGTGATTTACACTCATTTACACACATGCATCGAGCAGACGCTTTTATCTAAAGTGACTCTCACTGTATACATGTTATCAGTTCATGCATCCTCTCAGAATCGAACCCATGATCATGCTTCCCTTAGAACTACATGTGAAACAGGCTGTAGTTTGTTGCTCACCTGCAGTAGTTCCTGCTGTTGTCTGCACTCTTCCTCCATCAGAGCCGTCACCTGATCCTCCTGCGTCTGCGCAGACAGCCCTGAGGACATCACTGAACACATAAACAACAGCCCACAGTTTAATCACTTATGATGCTTCACACATCATCATAAAACATCTCTTCTAGCTAAAATAAAATATTGTGAACCTAAAAAAGAAAGATACAGTATAGACAGATAAAAAGATACACAAATGAAAAACCAATCACAGTTTAGTATGCAACTATGACTAGGTATGTAACATATAATCAATATCACTGTCTGGATATTATCGTGGTCACATGACGATATGAAACGACAGGTCGTGTAGTTTTTAAAATATATTTAAACGTCTTATTCTAACATGAAAGGTGTGTAAAGTTGTGTTTTGGGTCATGATGCTTTGGCGCAGTATCTGTGAAAGGAACTCAAAGCGAAAGCACAATATTCTTCATCAAGTCTGTTTTAAAGCGAAGCTGCTTGGTTCAGACGATCAGCTGGTGATCCGGTGTTTTCCGCGTCTCAGAACGGCTCCGTTCACACTGAATGAATGCAGTCGACTCCTTTATTACACGTTCTGTGAGTTTAGCGCGCGTCACCAGTTCTGCTTTATTTCAGCGGCAGATGATTACAGCGTTTCACTAGATTTGTAGCGAGACGTGTTTTTCTGCCGGTTTTCACTGAAGCTGGAGTTTCCTTCAAAATAAAAGCTTAAAGCGCAGCTTGAATTACTGACAGCGAGCGGCTTAAATGCAGTCCAAACTCAACATATCTCTTTCAAGTGCAGAAATTAGGAAGAAGTATTGTATTTCCCTTCAGTAGCGTAAAGCAGAAATAATATACCTACGAAATATTAATTTTCATTTATTTTACAGTGCAATTGTTTTACAATATATGGCTATTACTGTCATTGTTATTATTAATATATTCTAATTTGTTTGTCTTCCTGAAACAGCAGTGTGAATCTAATTTAGACTGAGACGGTATTTCACAAATAAAAAGAGGCTTGAGTCTCCTTTTAAAGTTCAGTCAATTCAATGACTTTTTTCTGACTTAAGTTAAGAACATGTTGCAGCTCTTCATTCTGAACTCTCAAAGTGCATTAGATGGAATAATTTAACTTTAAAATGTATAAAAATTTCATTTTTTCCCAATTCTTCATTTGTCTTTTTTTTCTTTTCTTTTTTTAAATATCACAAAAAATATCGTATCGTGGACTTCATATCATGATATTATCATATGGTGAGATTTTGATATCATCTAACTATGACACAATGACCTCAACATTGTCAATTAGATTTCCCATCACTGAAAAACATTCAAACATTAGAAATTATATAATTAACTATCATTTTTCACCTCTGGGTGTGCTGGAGAGCGTGCTTCCCGTCTCTCGTCCAGGACTGAACGCCTCGTCCTCGTTCATCAGGAGCCTCCGTTTGACCCGGGGCGTGACCTCGTGACCTCCCATCTCAGGGGTCAGCTGCTTCCACAGGCCAGACGGGACATCCACATCATAAGACCAACCAATCACAGAGCTTCCCGCTTCATCTGGAGAATGACTGCTGGCGTTCTCCTCCCCGACCCCACAATCTTTAGCGGTGACTGTTTCGCTGAAAGTGACCCCTGAGGGTC
>NC_081165.1:28569110-28581610 GCF_012432095.1 Onychostoma macrolepis | reverse complement strand
TAACATTACTCCTACAATAATTACTTAAAATGTATTTCTGCACATCCAAATTTCTATTTGGAAAAACATATTTATAGAACAGCATAGATTTGTGTTCACTATAGAAATGAATATGTTTCTCTCTCTATATATACACAGTATATATATATATATATATATCAAAATAATTATATGTATTTATATATATATATATATTTCCATGTTAAAATAAATAGTTATTTTGATAAGTATTATAAATGCAATAATTGTAAATAAACATTTAGTTTAGTGCACATCAGTATTTTTGGAGGAAGCGGACCATAAATCTTCAGTTTATTGGCTCTGATTCCACAGCGGCGGTCAGTCATTAGAAGAGAGCAGACCCTGTGTCCAGAGAGGAAATGACATCAGCGAGGGTCAGAAACACGGCCGTAAACACGTCTCCAGACGTCCCTCAAGACTCTGTCATGTTTTACTAATGTCAGGCCAAAAATACGCCCGCCGAGAGCTGCTTCAAACTAGGTCATCTGCTACCTTTCTTTCTTTCTTTCTCTCGCTCGCTCGCTCGGGGTCCGTGGAAAAAAAATAAAATAAAATGTGGCAATGCTATTCACGGCACACCTAAAAAAAGGCTTCAATTCAGGAATATTTCTTATGCATGTTAAATTAGGTCATTAATGCCACTCTCATCAGACATAAAACCAGCTCTGTTTTTCAAAATGTATTTATTAGTCATATACAAAATAAAGTAAGCTGTATATCAACAAACATACAGTATATACATCAATAAATTAAAGACGCCCCAGACAGTTAATTTCATCGTTATATACCAATACATTATATTACTTATCTACAAATTGCAAAAGTACAATAACTTAGTTGATAAATACTTACAATTAAATGGACTTTCACGGTATCTATATTTCTCATACAAAGAACTATGATATCTTAATTTAATACACCCCATACAGAAAAACAACAGAACAAATCATTTTCTTTTTTTTTTAGACAAAAACAAATAATAATCCACAGCAATTTATAGTTTGACATTTCTGACCGAGTCCAAAGAGCTTTTTGAGTCATAAAAGGGGGTGGGGGGGGGGGGGGTTCGATTCGACAATATTAAGAAGCCGAAGTGCGTCTAAAATCATGTTATTTCACCTACAGAGAACATAAATAGGGCTCTTTCCTCGTTTCATCGATCCGAGTCGAGGAAAAGTCACCGAAAGCCATCCGTTTAGCAGCTAATGACTGAAACCGGTCTCTTTGAAGATCCTAGACTCGTTTTTCTTCTACCTGAAATGAAACTTGTCTTAATGCGCGTCCCACGAGAGAGAAAGAGCAGAAACACATCGGGCCGTGACAAGAACGAATAAAAGTCAAGATAATGTGGGAGAAGTAGGACAAAGCCGGCGATTCAGAGGTAAAGTCAGTCGACTGTGAATCCGTCTTAAACCTGCGACGGATTCATTAAAAGCCCATCAGCAGAGATTCAGACGCGTGTGTGTGTGTGTGTGTGTGTGTGTGCACTGCAAAAAATGCTCTTCCGCTGTATTTCTGTCTTGTTTTGCAGGAAAATCTAGTCTAAACATCCTTAAATCAACGTGCATTTACTTGAGATGCAAAATGAATTCAGATATTAAGTCTGAAAAATGGAGTGAGTTTGATTAAAACAATTAAAGTCAGAGAAATAAACATTTCGATGGAAAAACAAGATGATTTTTCTGACTGCACTGAGAGATTTGTTTTCTTGTTCTTAATTATGAAATCAATAAAAAAAAATAAAAGTAGCAATTAGATGAGTTTGTGCTAAAAATAAGGTTTTAAGGTTTTAAGATTAGGTTTTCTGAAAAATGCTTTCAAAAGTGAGTTTATGCTGAAAAAATAAATAAATAAATATGCCAATGAAGTCAGAAAAATCTACTTAATTCATAGAAAAAACAAGATGATTTTTCTGACCCCAATGGCTGATTTTTCTCGCTAAAGATTTTAAGTCTCATTTTATTTTTTAATAAAAGCTATCGCAATTAAGAGAGTTTGACCTTATTTTTTCCTGTTTTAAGCATGAAGTCACTTAAGATTTGGAACTGTTTTCTGAGAAATGCATCCAAATTAAGTGAGTTTATGCATAAAACAAGAAAAAAATCTGTCAAATATTTAGCTTTGTTTGTTTTTGAATAAGGTTTATTTTTATAACCCTGCTGACATGTGTGTTCTTGTTTTAAACAGAAACTCACTGAAGTTCTTTAGTCTTATTTTCTGAAAAATGCATAAACTCCATTAAGATTTTAGATCTTATTTTCTAAAAAATGTATCAAAATTAAGTGATTTTATGCTTAAAACAAGATAAAATATCTGCCAAATGGGAATGAAAAATGAATTAAGTTGATTTTTCTAATTGTTCTTGTTTTAATTATAAACTTGCTTAAGATTTTAAGTCTCATTTTATTAAAAAAAAAAAAAAAGTTTCAAAATTAAGAGTTTAACCTTAATTTTTCTTGTTGTAAGCATGAACTCATTTAAGATTTGGAGCCCTGTTTTCTGAAAAATGCATCAAAATTTAATTCATAAAACATGAAAAAAATCTGCCAATGAAGTCAGAAAAATCCACTTTAGTTCATAGTAAAAAAAAATAAAATGAGACTCAAAATCTTTAGTGAGTTTGTTTAAAACAAGACAAAAATCAGCCATTGGGGTCAGAAAAATGATCTTGTTTTTCCTTTGAATTAAGATTTTTCTAACCGTATTATATTATTTTCTGAAAGATATCAAAATCAAGTCATTTTTCTTTCACAGTAAACGTGTCTAGATTTAAGTGAATATTTCTAATTCTACAGTAAGAGACTGATTTTCTGCCGTGGGACGCGGCACTGTTTCTAACAGGGAAACTAAACGCTCGGTTTCAGAGTAAATCTAGCGCTCGTCAATCGCTGCGATTATTCACGGACGACAACTTCAAGGACAGAAAACTACATTCCTACCGAGAGGTCGTGACCCCTCCCTACCGCCAGCTTATTTGCATATAGTTCACTTTTAACACCAAGTCACCACGACGACCATAACGACAACAAACGCTAACGAGCCGCTCCTCGTGGAAGAGAGATTGATCAGAGGATCAGGAGCGTCATTATTGGGCAGTAGTGCTACCTGACACACCGACACGTCAACGACAATCACATCATCATCATCATCGTTTGCGAGGAAGCTAGAATTTTTTTTGTCTTCAAAACCGTTCGATACATCGCTTATAGAAACGCCACAAAACCGCCACAGCCGATAGGAGAAACGCTACCATTGGTTACGAAAGCAATGCCGAAGACTTGGTTACGAAACGATTTCACAGATTAGCCAGTCAGAGGAAGATATTTCTGTTGATTTACATCGAGAAATAAAAACAAATCCTGTCGCACAAATATACCTAAAACGAATCCGTTCTTAAAATGCCAGATCAGTGCGGACCAGACCAGAAATCACGTCTGTTCAGATTGTCGCAAGATTAGACTAAAAGATCAAGAACCTTGTGCTGTAATAAATCACGTTTCAGAGCATTAATGCTGCGTTCACATCATATCGTGAATATTACCGCAAATATCAGCTTCTGAGTCACAAACATCACATCTTTACAAAAGATTGTGTGACGAGGCGAAATGGAAGATTCTGCAACACATTTAGATGCTAGTCGTGCGCTTACGATGCTAAAAATCAGCGTATTGATGGAGTATTTCACGCTCATCAACAACTAAAGTTGCAAAAGAGCAGAACATTTCCAGAAGCTTTCCGGGATTGTTTTGGAAAATTTACAGGAAATTTTCCACCCCTTTGCAACCACAACAACAAAGCAACACATAGATTCATTTTAGCATGCATTATAAATTAAAAAATATATAAATCCTGCACAATACTCAAGTTTGCATAATCAGAGAAATGGTCGATCGACCTTGCTCAGGCTTACAAAACACACAACATCATTTAAACAGAGTACAATCAGCTGGAAGTAATAAATCATTTTTTATTTTGATTTTTTATATATATATATATATTTTTGGTGAATGTGAATTTTTGCAAATGTGTTTAAATTTTATTAATTATTAATACTTTTATATGTTTTGTAAGTCTGAGGAAGATCAGTGTTTGGCAGGAAAACAAGTGTTTTCAAGTGTGTTCAGGTGTTTCTGTAATTTAACTAGAAACACTGATTGATTGATTTTTTTAGCATTATGTGCATTGCAATCGTAACAATTTCAGAGGACGGACAGCATCTACGAACTGTAACATAATTACAGTAATTCTGAAGAGACGTGAACGCAGCATTACAACAGCTCTGAGTTTTACTTCTTTTCTTAACGGACAAACAATTTCGCCAAAAAAAAAAAAAGGATAGCGTCCTGAAACATTTTGGACAGCTCTTTCTAAGTTTTAAAGGTTGAGAAAAGTAATATTTCAAGCAGCGTCGCAGCATGAAGAGCAGCAGGAGCACATCGCTGGTTTAACCCAGTGCAGACAGAGTCACTTCCCTGGCATTTAAAGAAAACAACCCCAAAAAGAAGAAAAAAACAACAACAAATATAATATACCATAGAAACGTTTTACACCAAAAAATATGTAAAAATCACACGTCACATAAAAGGACTCAAACGCAAGCAACGTGGCCGCGTCCCATGCATCCCTGCGCTCGCGTTTGCATCCCATCCACTTAAACATGGAGCGCGCAAACGCTCAGAGGGGATTCTGGGTAAGCGGCGCTCGTCGCGCGCGTTTGTCTGAAATCAGAAGATAAGAGCATCACATCCACATCGTAAACAACACCGCCACCTCACCAGTACAAATCACACCACACGCGCTAGTCCACAGTTTGACGCGCCTAGTCACTAGAAAAAGCTATTGACTTCAATAGTTAAGCCACTTTTGGTACAATTGCAAAAAAGAGAGCTATCAAACAACTTTATAGTTCTTTTTTAAATGTTTTATAAATAATGCAAGATACTCTGTCATTTTTTTTTTTTTTATATATATATATAAAATTCAAGACTCCACCATAGAGACAAAGATTCTTAGAATACGTTACGCAAATTTCACAGCAACAAAGTTATGGTAAAGCTTGTGAGATTCACCAGTTTATGTCACCCAACAGTCCGTCCTTCAAAAACAGAAACTTGGATTTTTTTTCTTCTTGTTTTAAGTCCCAAAACTGGCACAGAACACACACACACACACACACACACACAAAAAATAAAAAAGTCTCTGGATTTACAGACAACGAGAGACATGATAACCTTCAGCGTGAGGGTCACACAACATGAAATAAACAACACAATACGTCGCATAACATAAACATGTTATTGCCTTGCCAATAAAAACTATCTCCTGTCCTGAAACGGACGACCGGAGCGCATAAACTGGTGGCAGATATTCTGATAGCTACCATATGAACAACATCAGCTGATTTGACTCCGCCTCTTCTCCTCCTGCCCGTCAGCGATTGGTCAGTGCATAAATGAGGCTCAGGTAAAGGGAGCTTCTCATTGGCTGATACTCTCCAGAAGAGATTGGAAGTCCGAACGGTTTAAAGTGTTTTGTGCCTGCAGTCCGTTAAAACCAAAGGACGGAAAAATGGCGAAACAGCACATCCGAAGAGAAAATCAACACAAACGCTGTATAAAAAGTACAATATTACAATGACAAAGAAAGCACTTGGACCTCATGTGAAACGCACGATACAAAGTCGCCGATGTTTGTACAAAATTACAAATCTCACAGCAATACAACACACATCCACCAGGAAAATTTGGCTGCATGGTTTTAGATTCGAGTTTAGCAATTTGGAGATCGTTTTGGAAGCCCAAGTGAATTGACCGTCCTAGATGTGCTTTCCTTCTTTTGTAACCCAGAAAAAGCCCACATTAGAGAGTACCGAAGGGCTGTGAAGCGGAGCATCCCGCACCTAAACCCTCATGCACTGACCAACCCGTCCAATCTGTGCACTACTAAGACCTCGCATCGGTCTTCGATTTAACTATCGTGATAACACTGGTGGCTCCCACCTTCCCGGGAACGAGGGGCCCGATGACGGAGGCCAAGTGCCCTCGGGGGGAGACGGGGACGGCCGCGTTACAAACCGGGGCCACGGGCCCTCGGGCCACAGTTCTGGCGAAGCTCTGCAGAGCCTCGTATTTGGAGCGCAGTGCATCCAGCTCCACTTTCATGCTGGCGTTCTCCGAAGCCAGCTTCTCCACTTCCTGCTGAAGCTCCGCCTTCTGCCTCTCAAGCTCCTCCTTCTGCGTGACGCGCTTGACGCGGCAGCTGGCGGCGTAGCCCCGGTTCTTCAGCGTCCGCCGGCGCTGCTTCAGCTGAAGGATCTCTTCTTTGGACAGGCCGCGCAGGTGCTGGTTGAGCTCGCGGACCGTCATGGACACCAGCTCATCGTCCGTCAGGCTCGTCCCGTTCTCGCCGGGCTCCCTCTTCACCTGAGAGTCCAGGAGAGCGCCAGATAACATTCAACTTATTTAGAAGAAATACAGTGGTAGTCAATGGGGACCATCAACTGTTTGGTTACCAACATTCTTCAAAAATATCTTTGTTTGTGTTCTTCTAAATGTCTTCTAAATATTTTGAAGAATGTAGGTAACCAAACAGTTTTGGTTCCCATTGGCTTCCATTATATGGGCATAAAATACACTAGAAGTCAATGGGAACCAAAACTGTTTGGTTACCTACATTCTTCAAAATATCTTCTTTGGTGTTCTTCTATTTGTCTTCTCAATATTTTGTTGGGAACCAAACGGTTTTCTTCCATTATATGGACAAAAAATACAGTGGAAGTCAATGGGAACCAAAACTAAAACATTCTTCAAAATATCTCCTTTTGTGTTCTTTTAAATGTCTTCCAAAAAAACATCTTCTTTTGTATTTTTCTAAATGTTTTCTAAATATTTTGAAGAATGTTGGGAACCAACTTTCATTATATGGACAAAAAACACAATGGAAGTCAGTGGGGACCATCAACTGTTTGGTTCCCAACATTCTTCAAACTATTATCATAAGATAAAACGGTGACTAAATGATGATCTTTAATAACATTATAGCAGTCCACCCAAAAATGAAATTGTCATTCTGCCATTATTTACTCACCCTCATTTCATCAAGCAGTTTTGGTTCCCATTGGTTTCCATTGTATTTTTTGTCCATATAATAGAAGTCAATGGGAGCCCTAACTGTTCGTTACCAACATTCTTCAAAATATCTTCTTTTGTGTTCTTCTAAATGGACAAAAAATACAATGGAAGTCAATGGGAACCAAAACTGTTTGGTTGCCAACATTCTTCAAAATAACGTCACAGGTTTTAAACGACACAATGGTGAGTAAATGAAAGTAGTCCACCCATAAATTAAAATTCTGTCATTATTTACTTACCCTTGTGTCATCATTTCACCAAACAGTTTTGGTTCCTATTGACTTCCACTGCACTTTTTTTTTTTAATGGAAGTCAATGGGAACCAAAACTGTTTGGTTACCAACATTCTTCAAAATATCTTCTTCTCAATGTCTTCCAAATATTTTAAAGAAAGCTGGTAACCAAACCGTTTCGGTTCCCATTAACTTCCATTATATGAGCAAAAAATACTATGGATGTGAATGTTTCAAAATATCTTTTGTGTTCATACAGTTTTGGAATGACGGTGAGTAAATGATGATCATTAATAACATAGATGTAGTCCACCCAAAAATGACAATTTTGTCATTATTTAATAACCCTCATGTCATCATCGGTTCCCATTAAATTCCATTGTATTTTCTGTCAATATATTGAAATTCAATGGGAACCGAAACAGTCTGATTACTAACATTCTTCAAAATATCATTTTTTGTGTTCTACAGTCAGTCACAGATCTGAACAAGTGAATAATGACAGAATTTTAATTTCTGGGAGGACTATCCCCCTAAAGACAGACTGTGCTCACCTTCAAGGCCTTGTTTCCTTTGTTAGTGGTCGTCATGCCACGAGGAACCGCTGCCAAGCCACGCAGATCTACAAAACAAACACGTATTAGACTGTGGGACACCGGGAATCTAGAACATGTGACGTCTGGTCAGGGAGAAACTCATTTAATCATGGAACAGAACTTCATATGAGCTCAAGGATGAGAAACAGCAAGCGAAAGCAAAAGAGTTTTGATATCTCCTGCCACGTGTGAAAGGAACCAACCACTTTACTCTGAAAAAAAAAAAAAAAAAAACTGGACTAGTGAAAGTGATAACTTTGTGCCCACGACTTCCTGTTTCATACTTCCTCTGTGGTCGTGGCGGTTGGGAGCTTAATGCTTTACAACACCTTCTCTGCATCTGAGCCTCGCTGCAGGCTGATAGGCTGCTGAAGAGCCAATAAGAGGAAGGAGAAGCACTGAGGAGGAAGTGTGGCTTGGGCCGCGGTCCAGGGGATTACCAGCGATCCGTCGCTCGGAGAGGAACACCGGATCCCGAGGAATCGAACCGCAATGAACGACAACCACATACTGATCAAACACTGCCGTCGCCTCATACAAACGCCATTAGAGTTTAGCAAACGTCTCATAAAAACAGATTACAGTGATTTAGGGCTTATAGCTTTAAAAAAAAAAATCTTATTTTACAATTGATTTAATGATATTCAATATATAGCTCAGTATATATGTATAAATGACTTTGAGCCAATTAGATTCTAAATGTTAAAAGTTTTCCATGTTTTTAATATTTCATCATTTTCATTTGTGTGCACCAATGATAATAAGCAGCAATATTTACCTATATATTTTTTCACTAAAACACCCTAGCAACTGCCAAGAGACCCTAGCAACTGTACAGCAACCTCCTAGCAACCATCTAGAAGTCAAATTAAATAAATTTAATTAAAATGGAATCAAGAACAGAATCCAGAACAATTTAAATTGGGAAAAATAAAACTAGTTTTATATGACCCAAAGATTGAATAAATGGTTGAAAGTTTTATGAATTCAATTGAGTTGTTGTTATTTTTTTTATGACTAAAATTTAATTAAAATGGAAATCAGTTAAAATTTAATTTTTGAATAAACAAACACAATGATTTCAGTGGGCTCAAAGAACGAATAAATTGTTAAAAGTTTTATCAATTCAATTGTGTTGATAATTTTATAACATTTAATATAACATTTGATTTTAAAAAAACTAATTAATTGGAAAAAAAATGGAATTTGGAAAAAAATTAAATTGATTTCAAAGGGCCCAAAGACTGACTAAATTCCTAAAGTTTTATGAATTCAATTGAGCTGATATGATTTTTTTAAGACTAAAACTACTAAAAACTACGTAAAACTGAACAAGCTTTTAAAATTTCAATCTTAAATTCTTAAAACTATTCTTAAAACTAGGCTTTCTCAAGCCAACCTTAACGTTGGTCTACAATCTTCACCATCTAGTTAATATTTGATATATTGTCCAGCACTAATTAGATCTGCAGCAATATTCACTCATGTGTAATCATCAGTGTTTTCATACGTCATTCATAATCAGAAAACTCATCAGCAAAACATGATGGAGAATGAAAGAGGAGGACGGTGACAGAAGAGAAACCCTGATGAGATCACACACACACACACACACACACACACACACTCTCTACAATGGCTCTCATTGAGGCGTTTGGTGCTGTGAGGCATGATGAAGGGTCGTCATTGTCCCTCAGTGGCATCATGGGATACGGCGAGCGTGATTCTGCACATTCCTGAACTCGGTGAGAATCGGCGGTTCATCTGATCCTGAATCAGACGTGAACTTCACAGCATGCAAAAATAACACTGCATCAGAAACCCAATGCATTCTGTGCAAATGCAAAACATAGTTAAAAATCACCTAGTCAGTGGTTTGTCTGAACAACAAATCGATGGAAGCCCTGTATAATTAGCCTTCATTATTCAAGTAATTAGGCTAAAAATAAATAAACTCTAAGTGACTAGTTAACCATCCTGACCCGTCCCTGCTGTGTGTGTGTGTGTGTGTGTGTGTGTGGGTTTAAGACACAGTTCCTGGAAGTTGATTTAGAGAGAATTCTCCTGAAACAGACAGATTTAGTAATTTAGTCAATCTTTAATAAAACTTGAAATCAGTTTTATTTTCACCCGAAATTCCTTTTTTTTTGTTTTTTTTTCTGGATTCCATTTAAATTACATTTTAGTAGTTTAAAAAAAAAAAAAAAAATCGACTGAATTCGTTCATATTTAATAATTTGTTTAAATTTTGGGCCATAAGAAATGTTTTTTTCTTTTTGTAAAATTTTTCTGGATTCTGCTTTAATTAATCGTTAGTCGTAAAAAAAAAAAAATAAATCAATTGAACTCATGAAACTTCAACAAAAATTTTTTATCTTTGGTATCTATAGAATCAACATTTCCCCCCAAATTCAATTTTTTCCGATTTTAATTTTTCCTTTTCATTTTAATTAAATTTCAATAATAAAAATCTTAAAGTCAACTGAATTCATAACAGATTATTTAACCTTTTGGACCTTATGAAATTATTTTGCCACCTTAATTATTATTTTTTTAGTCCTAAAACTTCATTAGTTTATGCAATAATTGGGCCCCTTATGAAATCAGTTCTATTTTTCCTGTCAGTTTTATTTAAAGTCCTGTCAGAGATGAGACTGACAGACAGAAAAACAAACACAAAGACAGACAGACGGTCAGCGCTCACTGTGTGTAAGTTCTGTGAATGTAGACAGATAGTGGCTGCTCTGACCCCGTCATGAATCCTGACGCTATGAATAGAATCACATCAAAGGAAGTCACAACATCAGCAGGCGAAGCTACATGAGTCTACAGACACACACAGATTAGACTGAAGGACACACACACACACACACACACACACAGCGTCTCATCAGAGTGAATGTGAGTGGGCGGGGTTTGTGTTTCCCCTCCCCTATCCACCGCTTCTCTCACTGTGTCCACCAATCACGTGTGCTCATCGAGGACGCCCTGCTGTGATTGGACGCATCATTGTATTTCACATCATCTCTGAAGATTTAATTCAGAAAAGAAAAAAGTTTAATAAGATACGCGAGTTGCAGCATTTAATGTTGTGCTGCCCCATAAAATTAGCTTTACCTTTTTCCAAATTCAGTTTTCCCCCATTTACATTTTTCTAGATTGCATTTTAATTAAGTTATCATTATTATTATTAATCATTTAAATTGTATTTTTTTTTAAATTATTATTATTATTATAACTATAGGAAGTACTTTTTATTATACATTATTTTATTATTGCAATGGTATTATATTTCTGTCATAATTTCCTCAAGTTAAACTAAACTTTTAATTTAGTGGTTTGTAGCGAAGAGCTTTGAGTTTCTGTGTGTATCTGATGATTGTGTTTAATGTTGTACTTCATCAAGTTCATGACTCGACAGCATCATTTGTGTGTGTGTGTGTGTGTGTGTGTGTGTGTGAGGCTGTTGAAGGGCGTCTGCTGACCGGTATCACAAGCTGAAGTTCCTCAGAGGACACGCAGGTTAATATAATGACACACACAGTCTGTTTAATATTCATCTGAGACGAGACGAGAGGACACCCGCTGCTGGACACACAAAACACATTACCTCTGATAAAGGACTTACGCCGTCCTCTGACTCTGTCTGTGTGTGTGTGTGTGTGTGTGTGTGTGTGTGTGTGAGGATGAGGAGGGTGCTGTTGCCGTGGTAATGGGGGATTCTTCCCCACTGACCCAAAGACAGCAGAGACAGAGAGAAAGTTCCAGGATCAAATCAGCTCCATCACTCTCTCTCTCACACACACACACACACACACGTTTTTGTAAATTGTGGGTTCATTCCATAGGCGTAATGGTTTTTATACTGTACAAACTGTATTTTTTAATCACCCTACACCAACCCTACACCTAAACCTACCCCTTACAGGAAACTTTCAGCATTTTTACTTTCTCAAAAAAAAAAAACCAATTCTGTATTATTTATAAGCCTTTTGAAATATGGGGGCATGGGGTAATGTCCTCATAAGTTATGTCCTCATATCACAAAAACACACACACTCACACACAGACACACACACACACACACACACACACACAATCAACAGGAGTCTAATTTCTATCCCAACATAATAAATGTCACAAAGCAATACCTATCAGATTTAATCTGAGTGATTCTGCTTTAAAAAGGGTAAATAAATAAATCATATAAATATTAAACAAACAAACAAATAAATAAATAGTTATGCATTAAGGTCACATGCAAAGTATAATAGCCAAAATGTATTCAGATTCAAAAAGGATAAACTAATAAACAATTAAATAAATAAATGTAAGTGATCAGTTCTGGCCACAAAGTTTAATTGGCAAAATACATTAAAAAAAAGAAAAAAAAACTTCAAAGAGCCGTAGTTGAAAACCCTGTAGCTTTCAATTATTTAAGCCTTCTGTATGCTACTGTGTTTGCCATGCCAGTATCACAAATATCATCACAACATTCAGGATATTTATTATTATTATTA
>NC_081165.1:28534110-28564110 GCF_012432095.1 Onychostoma macrolepis | reverse complement strand
CACACACCAGTGATTCTTCAAAGCATGTGTGATTACGCATTTTCACTAGTGTTATTTAAAAATATATGTTGACCTTTTTTCCAAGACTAAGACGAAACGACACTGACATCATTAAACACTAACTGCATATCAACATGCAAGATGAGACTAAAATGTAGTTTAAAAATTAATTATTTCTTCAAAAAAAAAAAGAGGACCTCGGTGAGTTTATGGTTGCGGTTGCCAGATATCAAGAGCTTAAATCCCCCTATCAGAGGTTCTCTCTTAAAACTACATTTTCTAAATACGTGAAACTAATTCAAGTCAGATAAACAAAAATAAACTGTCTGTCTGACCGCTAAGAAATATTTGACGCTTATTTTATTTTTTTGACAAAAGTAATTTTCTATGCTTCTGTAGTGTTTTATTTTACCCAAGAAATTTATTTATAATCAGGGTATTAGCATGCTGAATTAAATTATTAATCTTTATAATGCACAAAAATCAGGAAAAGCTGCCCTCAAAAAAAAAAAAATAATAATAATTCTACTTTGCATTCAACTTATCTTTACAATCTGGCAACCAATCTGCCATCAAAGCTTCTCATGACGAACTGTAATAAATCTAAACGTGATCTCGACTGTATTGTTTGCGATTGAGGCTGAAAAAATGCACTTCTGTGCCACAATACAATAGAGGTTGTGTTTATATTTCTGATAATATAATGAATCAGGAAACTAGATGAGGTCAAATAAAGCAAGTCACATTCTCTTGATTTGTGCTTATCGGTCAAAGTACAATAATTCTGATGTAATTTCTCAAATGATGACAATCATGATCAGTACTTTTGAACAAAATAACTGCGATTATTAGTTTTACTATAATGCAGCATGACTAAAACTAGACTAAAATTAAAAATCCAGCTGACAGACGCACATTAAAGCAGGACCTGAGTCACATCCACAGGCTTTGACCGGTAAACAACCACTGTACAACCAAACAGCAACGCTCTGGCAACCGTTCAGAACAGCTCATATATGTTGATGTAATGGTATAATAGGTTTGTTTGTGCTTGTGCTCTCGTTCTCTGGCGTTCGGACTGCAGTGGTTTGCGTGTAATTCCCGCAGCGTCTGTCTTTAAAACTATGCCACTGTTCTGAGGCGCTGCGTTACTATACTTGAGCTGTATCTTACAGCGTATTTCATCATTGCTCAAAGAGGCCATGAAAAAAATAGACTCCATTGATCTACACACACACACACACACACTCTTTCCTCTTTTTTACATTAACTGAGAAAACTGTTTTCTGTGTGGAGCTCGTAGATTCACACACACTGACCTCAAATAACCTTCATCTCTGTCTGTCTGACCGCCGCTATTACACACACACACACACGCATGCAGTGGTTAATGATCAGCGCGTGTGTGTGTGTTTACTCTATAACACCTGCCACACACACACACACACACAGAGCTCAACGTCTTTCCTGGAGTTTCATCAACCCTCCACCCAGATCTGCCCACAAACACACACACACCCCTACCTCAAGGCTAATGTGTGTGAATTCTTACTGAAAACACAAACATCAAACTGTTGCTGCTCTGCATGCGTGTGTGTGTGTGTGTGTGTGTGCGTCTGGCGTAGCGAGAGCTCACCGATTCCCCCACAGAAGGTAATAAATCTCAGGCTCATCTCCTGCACTGAATACTGAACAATGTTCATTTGTCCTCATAAGCTCGAGCGAGAGATATTTATTAAACAGAGGAACGGTGAGAGAGAGAGAGAGAGACTTTCTGAAGGACACCTGTCCTCAGCACAGACACAAACACTCATCACTCACACTGACAACTTCCTGTTAAAAATATCCGTCTCTAATAAATTAAGGATGTTTGGACAAAATAGGACAAATTCAGAACAGATGTAATTGACTTCCTGTTGAGATGCACGAATGCGGTGAATCTCACAATACCTCTCAAGAACGTACAGATCTAAATTTAGACGACAAAAAATAAAAGAATAAAAATGTTCTACTAATATATATATATATATATATATATATATATATATTATAATCATTTAGAAAAAAAATTATTCACTTTACATATTTTTTGACTTAATAAATGTTTTTTTTTTTTTTACTGTAATCTTGCACCATGAATGAAAAATTTAAAAAAAAATTAAAAAGCTTGTTTAGTAACTGTATTTCTCCACCTAATTCCCTTTACTGTAATGAATAAAATAAAATAAAAAGATGTGATACTCTTCAGACTAAAACATAAGTCTTAACAGGATTGATAGATCTTTTGTTCAGAGAAAGTGATGTGATCAAACAGACATAAACGGGGTTGATATGAACATTGTCCTCGAACACACAGAACGCAGCTCACCCTTCTCTAAAACACACACACACACACACACACACACAAGCACGCATCGCTCTGAATAAGAGGAAGAGTATTCTGCTGGGGAAGAAAGAAAAAAAAGGAGAAAAACTACCTGTTATTAAAAAAAGAGGAAGAACAGAAACTGCAATCTGTTGCAAAACACTTACTGTAAATGCAAACGATTGCATTTCTTTTGGTGATGCAAGTCTCGCATTTTAAAAAGTTGCAAGTGCAGCATTCAGCTCGCTCTCGTTCATCACACCATTTAAAACAGCTCTTTACACCTTTACTTAAGAGTAACCTGAGGCGAACGCATCTCCACTCACTTCTGACATCAGCATCATTGTGGCATTACGACGTCTTTGACTCGCTCTCAGAGCACAAAGATCACCAGTAACTGGCACAAACACCATCTGTCAAGCGAGAGGCTGTTTTCTGGTCGTCTCAGCGCTTTCACAGAATGCCTTAAAGATATAAAACTCTCCCGCTCACCATAACTTCAATCACGCGCTCGTTCGCTCTCGACCATCAGCGGATTTCACTCAGAAGCTGGTTTAAGAGCAGGCTGAGTGAATGTTCGGTCCTGATCAGATTACACCTCTCCAGCACTGACTCTAATTGCACAAATATCACAATTAGCTGGAACTGTTATTGGGAGATTTCCGGTTAATGATGCAAACAGGCTCTTAAAAGGGTCTAAATGGATTTACATGGTTACACAGATCTTACTAGGAAAAAGCACTGTGGTACTGATTGTGTGTATTCTTCCAAACACCTATATGAATACTTCTGTATATGAACATGATAAACAAACAGCAGCAATATTATTGTTTGTTTGTAATTTAACACTGTGCCAGTTACTACAGCTATTTTAATACAAAAACAGGTTAAAATGCAGCAACAAAAAAAAGATATAATCTTTCATTAAAAATCAGTTAAAATTTAGCAAAATATGATGTGAAGAAAAAAAACACCAAAAAAAAAAAAAAAAAAACATCTTTCATGAAAAATCTGGTTAAAATGTAGCAAAATATGGTATAACAAATAAATAAAAAAATGATCTTCCATACAAATCGAATTATGAAATTATATATGAAAAAAACAACCAAACTAAAGTTTATCTTCCACAAATAATCAGATTCAAACATAGCAAGATATGATATAAAAAAGCTGATTTACTTTAAAAAGTGGCTTAAAATGTAACAAAATATGGTATTATTAAAAAAAAAAAAAAAAACAGGTTAAAATATAGAAAAATATGATATGATTAAAATGATATATATATATATATATATATATATATATATATATATTCCATGAAATAACAGGTTAAAATGTAACCAAATGTGATATTAAAAAACGATCTTCAACGAAAAATCAAGTTAAAATGTAGCAAAATGTGATATAAAAAAATAAACAAATAAGTATCTTCGATGAAAATCTAAAACAAAGCCTACACTTTAATAAAAACCTTTTCATATGAATCAGGTCACCTGAGATGGCCAAAAATGCTGCTGATTCGGAACAAGCCCGATGCTCAGAAATGCTGTCTAGGCTGCTGGAGCAACATGTCATCTCACTTTACCACGGTATCACCATGAAAACATTCACACAAGAACAAACAGCCTGTAATAAATACACACAAACAGCAGCTATGTGTGAATTATAACAAGATTCAATAACATCTTCCCTGAATGAAAGCAAAGATGCTGATAAATGCATTAATGCTGCTGAAATTAAACTTCAAACATTCTGAAAACGCGTTATATATTATATATAGTCTAATCTGTATCTCTGTTATTCGTCTGTGTAAGCGTGAGAGCATCAGAGCAATGATAAAGCCATCACCGTTACCGATGCCCGCGCTCTCTCCGTGCCTCGAAAGCTGCCCGGTTTCGCGCGCTCCGAGGTGCCGTGTTGCCATGACGCCCCGGTTCCCGGGCTCACGTCAAACGAATATCAGCGATTGATGAATCAGCATCTCCCTCGTTAACGCCGCTGATGCGATCATTCGCGCGGCGCTGATTTGAAATCGCGCCCATTTCGCGATTCGGAGCGCGCGCGCGGGAACAAAATCCAACCGTCAACTGTCAACTGTCAGTTACAGAAGAAGCGATAAACGACAAATGCTGAATAAAGCTAGTTTAGCCACAAAAAAATCTGACGTGTCAAGACAAACACAGTATGATCTGAAGTACCACAGTATATAACACGGTAAATATATAAAAATATTGCGCCACCGTACCTTAGTACTTTTTTTACTTTCTACAGAAAATGGTTTATTGTCTCAAACTCTAGTGTGTTCCCAGCCAAGGAAGAGCGTTGGAACGATTCGGAACGAGACAGGTGCCCAAAATGATGTTGGCAAATAAACACCATGACACAATACCATGGTATTTGTCAAAAGTACTACGGTTTTGCCACCTGATACCATCACTGTACCATGGCACAGTTTTATTAAGGGTGTAAAACAGACAAAAGCGAGAAAGAAAAACGCACCTCGATCCGGTTCCAGCGCAGACGGTTCCGATGAACCAGCAGGTTCGGTTCCTCACAGATCCGCGCGTTTGTGTTGCTGTGTAACCTCTGGCTGACTAGAGGAGACACACACTCACTCACTCACTCACACACACACACACACACACACACACACACGCACACTCTCTAAATATAACGCGAGCCGAATCCTGCTGATTTCTGCAAACGTTTCAAATCGAAAGCGACGATCAGAGCCGATGAGAGCCGATCAGAACCGGCGAGTGATCACGGATCGGGGTGTGTGAGTGTGTATCGATGAGCTCTTTGTCTGCTCGCTGTCATCATGGCTCTCTGTGTGTGTGTGTGTGTGTGTGTGGCGGGGTTTTGAGCGGAATGACCCGATCGTGATGATTCAGCACCGCGAGCCCTTTAAAACGCGCGTCCCGCTTTAACGCGCACCGCGGCGTCACGTCGCCTCGCCAGACAGACGACAAACGCGCACACATATGAACCCTGATGATACTTATAGTAAACAATACATAGATTAATAAATCAATATAATATTAAAACAACTGCGTTATTATTGATAGTATGCATAATAGTTAACTATAATAGGGAATAACATACTCATAAGTATATATAATTAAAGCTGACATGCAATAAACAAACGAGAACTGATGCATAATGTTGTGATGCTGCAAAAATGAAACCAAAAAATAAAACGCTGATCCTGCAGCACAGCAGCAGTCATAAGCAGCACAGGTATATTTGTAGCAATAGCCAACAATACATTGTATGAGTCAAAATTATCCATTTTTGGCATATTTTATGCCAAAAATAATTAGGATATTAAGTAAAGATCATGTTCCATGAAGATATTTAGTTCATTTCCTACCGTAAATATATCAAAACTTCATTTTTGATTAGTAATATGCATTGCTAAGAACTTAATTTTACATGAAATAAATAAACGAGAACCGGTGCATAATTATAAAATTAAACCAAAAAGTAAATCGCTGACATATTTCAAATTGTTGTTTTTTTTTTTAAACATTTGTTTTGACTATTTAATTTTTTAATTAAATAACCAGAGTGAATAAAATATATAATAATATAATTAATACATTATTTTATTTTAATTTAACGCTATTACTTTGAATGATATTCTATATTCAATGCCTCATGTGTTGAATGTATTTGTAAATGGTTCGTGTTCTGCACTAAAAAAAGAAACTGACACACACACACACACACACACACAGTGTCGTGCACACTCAGCAAAACAGATCTGAGCGACTCCGAGCGCAACTTCAGCGCGTTCGGAAACGCCGTAAAGAACGACGCACTCACCGAACGCGTCAGGAATCTTCCGGAGCAGCGGGTGACGGTGCCCGGTGAAACCGAGGAGAATCCGGCAGGAGTTTGTCGCTGTTGTCGGCGAATTTGTGACCGTGTTGATCCTCTTTCTCTCGCGCTGAAGCCAGACGTCATATGATTTGCTTTGGTCACATGGTTTCATTCATGAAGGATCTACGCAACGCCAGCGCGACTCTTAAAGGAACACGCGCATGCTGAGCGCTCAGACATGTAGCCTGCATTTTAATATAAAACACATTAAGCACAACATATTTACAAGTGCTACTGAAAATGTTACTTAAATGTACGCGAGTATATTTGTTTCTAAGGTAAAGCACGGATGAGGAAACGCGCTGGAGCCTGCTGTTGCTATGGTTACAAGAGCGCGCTTCTCCTTTCAAGAAAACTATGCTGCTTTGGTGAATTAGTATTCTTCATGATTTCAGCTTATGGATATTTTTAAATAAATGTAATTTATTAATTACTAATTCTAATTAAATACATTTAAGATAATTTTAGATCATCGCTACAAGCAAAAAAAAAAAATGTAAAAAGAAAAATTAATGCACTGGTCAGTTTTGAGATTTTGGGCTGATTGGCTTTTCATAATGTGTTGTTTCAGACTAGTGTAAAGAAAACATCCAAAATACACTTTTTTATTTTATTGCATTTTATCTATTTGCGTCTATAGATTTCAATGTCAATACATATCTTTAAAAGTTTTCTCCTGCGCTTCAGCAGCACTTACATACACCAGACTTTACAGTTTTGTTCCTCTCTATATTCTGAAGGTTTGTACTGTGGGGTTTGTTCATATTTAATTCACAATGATTTATACAACATTTTAGTCCTAAAACATGGTGAAAATGTATTTTTTTCTGTCTGTTAACAGTATTTTCTGATTTATGGAGTTGATAAAAAGAGAAATCCAAAATCCCCTCAGTAAAAACCTTCAGAATATAAGAGAATATTCAGAATATTCAGAATATAAACCTTCAGAATTCAAGTCTATAGACGCAAATAAATAAAGTGTAACAAAATAATGTATTTTGGATGTTTTTTTTACACTAGTCTGAAACAACACGTTATGAAAAGCCAATCAGCCCAAAATCTCAAATTTGACCAGTGCATGAAATGTTTTTGCCTGTAGTGTCTTGCCAAAATACATGTTTAACCAGCTTATTTTATTGCACTTAATCTGTTTGCACCTGTAGATTTCAATTTCAATCAATATCTTTTTAAAAGTTTTCTCCTCCATTTCAGCAGCACTTACATTCACCAAAACCTCTAATATGGCAACAAAATCATACAAGAAGTTTGAACCTGACTTATATATATATTCTGGAAATGAATACAAATCAGTGCATATTTCATGAGATAATGCATCATTTGCATATGTGTCCCTGCAGCACAGAAGCAGTCATAAGCAGCACAGCTATATTTGTAGCAATAGCCAACAATACATTGTATGGGTCAAAATTATACATTTCTCTTTTACGCCAAAAATCATTAGGATATTAAGTAAAGATCATGTTCCGTGAAGATATTTTGTAAATTTCCTACCATAAATATATCAAAACTTAATTTTTTAATTAGTAATATGCATTGCTAAGAACTTAATTTGAACAACTTTAAAGAAGATTTTCTCAATATTTAGATTTTTTTGCACCCTCAGATTCCAGATTTACAAATAGTTGCATCTCAGACAAATATTGTCCGATCCTAACAAACCATACATCAATGGAAAGATTATTTATTCAGCTTTCAGGTGAAAAATGGAACATTATGACTGGTTTTGTGGTCCATGGTAACATATATTTAAACAACTTTTCAGAATACTTGTAATACAAAAAAAGTTTGTAATCAATCAACTAAGGAATTATAGTGATATTCACCTGGAGTGTCTTGCCTTAATCACAAGAACATGAAACACTTAATCAGAACAGCACTGCAGTGCTTTAAAACAAATTGAAATATGTATATTTTATGAAAGAAAAGATCCAGGATGGAGATCTCAGGTGAAGCAGCGTTGAGTTCACACTGGAGCTGTGGTCCTCAGGAGGAAGCTGATGTGATGATTCACTGCGGTTTAGACGAACCGTCAGAACCAGAGCCCATCTTCCTCTTTCTGTCTGCAGCCGCCAGCTGTACGGCAATGATAAAATATATCAGTTCAAACACACTTCTCTGTTCACACTCCTTCCCAGCAGCTCTTTTCAGAGAATCTCAGTGCTGCGGAAGCTCCGACACAAATAAAGAGCTGAAATAGATCTGCTGCACGTAAGGTGGTTTTGAGTGAACATCAAGATGGATTTGTGGTATCTAATGGACACTTCCAGACAGCGCTCATGAAAGACGGCCTAGATGCGTGTTGATTCTGTGCCAGATGTCAATTAGATGAAATCAGCACTGGTATCACAATAGTTTCCCCAAAATATGTTGTTTTTAAACCCGTATTTCTTCTGAGCTGCACTTTTGTGCACACCAAAACTGATGGACCGTCAAGCTTAAAAAGTACAGAAAAGCAACATAAAATTAGTTCATATTGAAACATTAAAAAACTTGTACTTTTTGAACATTCAGAAATAACGTTTCGGTAACTTATAGGAGGAGCAGAAAGTTCTTTATACGTCGTTCATGGAACAATTTTCCTAGTTCTAGTTCCAGATTTTTAGAATTTTAGTTCTAGATTTTTTTTTTTTTTTTTGATTGTTTCTACTTGTTTCAGAATGTTCAGGTAACATTCATGTCCCTAAAATGGAATTCTTAGATGGAATTCCTTTAATGTTCGCTTAACCGCAGAACAATTGAAACATTCAAAAATATAAACATTTGAACAGTCAAAGAAGTAATGTTTCTATAACTTAATAAGAACGTTATCAAAACGTTCTTTATACATGGTTCATGAAATAGTTTTCCTAGAAAATTCTAGTTGGACATTCTTCTAGAATTTCTTAAATGTTACTACTTGTTTCAGAACATTCAAAAGTAACGTTTCGATGATGCTTGAAAAATGCTCAAATGGAATGTTCCTTTAACATTTCGCATAAGCACAAAGAAACATTTTTAAAAATCTATACATTTTGATTACATTCAGAAATAATGTTTCTATAACTTAAAGGGAACATTAGCACAACATTCATAAAACATTTTTGTTAGCTGAAGTAGTAGAATGTTTGTCAAATGTTTTTTTTTTAAATGTTATGAAGTTCAGAAAACATTCAAAAATAACATTCCCATAATGTTCGCAAAATGATAAAATGGAAGGTTTGCATAACCAAAAAAAATAAAATAAAATAATAATATTTTCACATTTTCATAACATAATTGGAACGTTAGCACAACATTCTTGCATTCTTTGGGGTTAGCCTTATACTGAATATTCGTTTTAAAACCTATATTTCATACGCGCTGTAATTTTCTGTACAACAAAAGCAGACGGGCTGTCAATCTCAAAAAAAGACAGAATAGCAACATAAAAGTAGTTTATATTACTCGTGATAATTTAGTGTCAGGAACGGACCACGACGCAAGTCATTATTTTTACTTTCAGATGAACAATCCTGTTCAAACTACAAAAACTAATCTGAAGCAGTAAAAAATGGTTTATCAACGGGCAAAAGCTCTTTTAAAGAAACTTGTTTGAGCAACTCAGGAATGGTGAAAACGGCTGATTGTGTTGGTGGAATATCATCAGAAAATGATGAACGACGTCCTGCATGTTTCCAGAGGAATAACAGGAGCGTAAGATTCGTTTGACTTATCAGCGTTTGAGAGCGGTGGGCCGACCGAGGAAGAACCTCTGGAATAAAAGGAGGATTATGGAACTCTTTAGCGCCTCCTCAACTTCCAATCAGACACAAATAAACAGCAGCCGTCAGAAACACAAACACAAGAGCAGCTCTGGAACTAATCCCGCTGTCCCTGCGCGCGGACGTGAAGACACACGGAGGAACAGAAATCAACTCCAACTCTGAAACGCTGTAAAAATGAAAATGCCTGCGTTGTATCAAGAATCTGCTCCGGTCAGACTCAGACACTTCAACATTAATAGACTTTTTACACAATGACAAGCAAATAAAGAGGATGTTCATAAAGAGCGGAAGGCTTTCATGAGGTCTTCTCATCTTTCTAAATGTTGATGTTTTCATATCGATGTGTGTCATTTGATCATTGTGGCTGCAATACAGAACGAAACCATCAGGATCACGTGGAGAAGGTCTTTAAACCCTTCATCACAAACACCATCATCTTGGCTAAACGTCCTGGTTCTCTCAAAGTTGTGTTAACAAACGTTCTTCCAGTGACATTAATAGAACGTTTGTGATCTGGTCTTTAACAATGTTCTCAAAACTTTAGCACATTTATTATACATCATTCCTGGAACGTTTTTTTTTTTTTTCCCTAAAATGTTTTAGTTGGATGTGCGTCTAATGTTTTTTAAATGTTATCACTTCTTTTAGAACATTGAGAACATTCAAAAGTAACATTTGCGTTTGCAAAATGATACATTTAAAATTTTTAAAATAAGCATTCAGAGAACATTCATAAATAACGTTCCCTTAATGTTTGCAAAATTATACAATGGAGTGTTTCTTTAAAAGTTGCATAAACTAAAACATTTTAAATATTCAAGTAACATTCAGATGTTACTTAATGGGAACATTAGCAAAATACTGTTAGAAGGCATTTTTGTTATCTGTGATTATTCTACAGTATTGTTCAGGCAGATCTTCGTGTGTTTCTCTGAGTTGGTGTCTCCCCTGCATGACCTTTGACCCGTAGGTGAGAGCAGCTTCAGAAGTGACCCTGACGCTTCTAAAACCGGTGTGTCTTCAGAGTGACACACACTCCTCTCCATGCCAGCTGAGCAGAGAAACATCTACACAATGCAGCTCTAGAAATAGCCTGAGCCTCCAGCGTTCCTCACATCAGCCCGACTGACTCAGAGCTGCAGGTCCAGAACTCACGAGAACTGCATGCACAACATTCACACAACTACAGCTGCATGCGCCTCTGCGGACTCTGATTTTTAATACATTTGAATAAATCTCTATTTTTTTTTAACAACTTTTATGTTTCTTCTGCATATTTTTAACATGAAGCACCTGTGTATGAAATATGCTAAAAAAAGTTTGCCTTACCTAACTCACCACTGATATTAAATTGTTGTGCAAGGTTGTCAAGAGCGTTGCTAGGGTGTCTTGAATTGTTGCCAAGGCATTGCTATGAGGTTTTTTGAGTTGTTGCCAGGGTATTTCTACACATTGTTTTGAGTTGTCAGAGTGTTGCTAGGGTGTTTTGAGTTGTTACCAGGGCATTGCTGTAGGGTGTTTTGAGTTGTTGTTAGGTTGTTGCTAGGGTGTTTTGAGTTGTTACCAGGGCGTTGCTAGGGTGTTTTGAGTTGTTGCCAGGGCATTGCTATGAGGTTTTTTTGAGTTGTTGCCAGGGTATTTCTACACATTGTTTTGAGTTGTCAGAGTGTTGCTAGGGTGTTTTGAGTTTTACCAGGGCATTTCTAGGGTGTTTTGAGTTGTTGTTAGATTGTTGCTAGGGTGTGTTGAGTTTTACCAGGGCATTTCTAGGGTGTTTTGAGTTGTTAGGTTGTTGCTAGGGTGTTTTGAGTTGTTACCAGGGCATTTGCTAGGGTGTTTTGAGTTGTTGTTACCAGGGCGTTGCTAGGGTGTGTTGAGTTTTACCAGGGCATTTCTAGGGTGTTTTGAGTTGTTGTTAGGTTGTTGCTAGGGTGTTTTGAGTTGTTACCAGGGCATTTCTAGGGTGTTTTGAGTTGTTGCCAGGTTGTTGCTAGGGTGTGTTGAGTTTTACCAGGGCGTTGCTGTGGGTTGTTTTGAGTTGTCAGTGTTGCTAGGGTGTTTTGAGTTGTCACCAGGGCATTTCTAGGGTGTTTTGAGTTGTTGCCAGGTTGTTGCTAGGGTGTTTTGAGTTGTTGTTAGATTGTTGCTAGGGTGTTTTGAGTTGTTGCCAGGGTGTTTTGAGTTGTTGTTAGGTTGTTGCTAGGGTGTTGAGTTGTTACCAGGGCATTTCTAGGGTGTTTTGAGTTGTTGTTAGGTTGTTGCTAGGGTGTGTTGAGTTTTACCAGGCATTTCTAGGGTGTTTTGAGTTGTTGTTACCAGGGCATTTCTAGGGTGTTTTGAGTTGTTGTTAGGTTGTTGCTAGGGTGTTTTGAGTTGTTGCCAGGGCATTGCTATGAGGTTTTTGAGTTGTTGTTAGGTTGTTGCCAGGGTATTTCTACACATTGTTTTGAGTTGTCAGAGTGTTGCTAGGGTGTTTTGAGTTGTTACCAGGCATTTCTAGGGTGTTTTGAGTTGTTAGGTTGTTGCCAGGGCATTTCTAGGGTGTTTTGAGTTGTTGTTAGGTTGTTGCTAGGGTGTGTTGAGTTGTTACCAGGCATTTCTAGGGTGTTTTGAGTTGTTAGGTTGTTGCTAGGGTGTTTTGAGTTGTTACCAGGGCATTTCTAGGGTGTTTTGAGTTGTTGTTAGGTTGTTGCTAGGGTGTTTTGAGTTGTTACCAGGGCATTTCTAGGGTGTTTTGAGTTGTTGTTAGGTTGTTGCTAGGGTGTGTTGAGTTTTTACCAGGGCATTTCTAGGGTGTTTTGAGTTGTTACCAGGGCATTTCTAGGGTGTTTTGAGTTGTTGTTAGGTTGTTGCTAGGGTGTTTTGAGTTGTTACCAGGGCATTTCTAGGGTGTTTGGAGTTGTTACCAGGGCATTTCTAGGGTGTTTTGAGTTGTTACCAGGGCATTTCTAGGGTGTTTTGAGTTGTTACCAGGGCATTTCTAGGGTGTTTTGAGTTGTTGTTAGGTTGTTGCTAGGGTGTTTTGAGTTGTTACCAGGGCATTTCTAGGGTGTTTTGAGTTGTTGTTAGGTTGTTGCTAGGGTGTGTTGAGTTTTACCAGGCATTTCTAGGGTGTTTTGAGTTGTTGCCAGGTTGTTGCTAGGGTGTGTTGAGTTTTACCAGGCGTTGCTGTAGGTTGTTTTGAGTTGTTACCAGGGCATTTCTAGGGTGTTTTGAGTTGTTGTTAGGTTGTTGCTAGGGTGTTTTGAGTTGTTACCAGGGCATTTCTAGGGTGTTTTGAGTTGTTGTTAGGTTGTTGCTAGGGTGTTTTGAGTTGTTAGGTTGTTGCCAGGGCATTTCTAGGGTGTTGAGTTGTTGTTAGGTTGTTACCAGGGCATTTCTAGGGTGTTTTGAGTTGTTGTTAGGTTGTTGCTAGGGTGTGTTGAGTTTTTACCAGGGCGTTGCTGTAGGTTGTTTTGAGTTGTTACCAGGGCATTTCTAGGGTGTTTTGAGTTGTTGTTAGGTTGTTGCTAGGGTGTTTTGAGTTGTTACCAGGGCATTCCTATGTTGTTGCCAGCGCATTGCTATAGGGTTGCTAGGATGTTTTACTGTTGCTAGGGTATTAAGAGTTACTTTTTAACACATTGCCATGCAGTTGCTAAGGTGTCTGTTTTTAGCATTTCTAAAACTTACCTGTGGGATTTCTTCACCTGTTTTATGGGTTCGCAGATGAAAATGGTGCATCTGATCAAGTGCAATCTTTCAGTACATAACCATCAGAACTAGTGCTAGTGATGATTAACTAGACTCACAAAAAACTGAACTCTTCAATGAAAGAAATCCTTTCGCAATCATATGGAGAAACGGTTTACAGTAAAGCACAAGGAAGAAGCGACTACTGAGAAAGCTTTCGCAATGCTGGAGGTTTCAGCGTTCAGCACCTGAAGGGCGGCGTGCCGCCGTGTGTTTGTTCTCCTGTAGTTGAGTAATGGCTTTCAGAGAAAAACCTTCAGTTAATTTGCTTAAAGAAACATTAATTATTCATAGTTCGCTCCCTCTTTAATTACATGTCTGGAACAAATGCAACAATGTTCTCGCTCATCAGGAACACAGTTCATCAATGAAGCCAACGGAAATAAAACCACAAGCGTAAGCAAAAGCACAGCTTTTCTTTAACTTTCAGAACCGTTTATGCAGTTTTCATATTTCTGCAATAGAAATACACAGAACAGACAAACAGAAAGATGCTTCACACCTGATAATCAGCTTACAAAACACTTTGGCTGTTTGACATTCATTATTTTTAAGAATTTTAAAAAGAACAAACAAGTATATACGAGTGTCCAGGTCTGCAATAAATCCTGATAAAATGTTTCAGAAAGAACTTACAGGTAACATATTCAAAAGAAATCAAGAGAATAAATCCAATTTAAAAGCAAAAAAAAAAGCAGCAAAATAAAAGTCGCTATTCTATAACATCACTTCCTGTAACAGCTCAGAGAAGTTGTGATATCCTGTTAATCAAAGAAAATAAACAGGTCAGAAAGTTCATGTGTCCAACACAGTCAGTTTCATCCCGGAACACAATGACCAATGACATAAAAACCTGTTTAGAAGGGCGTTGCTATAGGGTGTGGTGAGTTGTTGCCAGGAGGTTGCTATGGGGTTTTGAGTTGTTGTTAAGGTGTTGCTATAGGGTGATTTGAGTTGTTGCCAGGGCATTGCCATAGGGTGTGGTGAGTTGTTGCCAGGGTGTTTTCAGTTGTTGTTAGGGGGTTGCTATAGGGTGATTTGAGTTGTTGCTAAGGAGGTGCTATAGGGTGTTCTGATATCTTGATAAGCAAAATCAACAAGTCTGACAGTTCATGTATGCAAAACGTGTGTTATGTATTCAGTTTATTCCTAGCACAAAGTGACCATTTACATAAAAACCTGTTTGGAAACCATTTACATTATTCCCTTTGAATTGTCATGGACTTCATAGATATGAAGGTGCAAATAATAATGTTAACACTCTTTATGACTTGTGTTTCCCGGTGTAATACTGTACCAGCGTAACAGGAGGCACTGTCAGCACAAGCACAGACCCATAATGCATTTCAATCTGAAGGTGCATGTGTGTGTATGGATGGAGGGCACAGTTCTTGTATTGTCCTGTGTGTGTGTGTGTGTGTGTGTGTGTCTGTCTACTTCTTGACGCCGGTCCTGTTGTTGAACAGGTTCACTCTGCTCTTGGTGGCGACTGATGTGGACGAGACGCCCGGCTGCTGCAGCACTTTATCCAGCGTCGTCTTCTTGATGGCAGCGGGCGAGATCTTCTCCTGATCGGCCAGAAACTGCAGCTCCCTGTGAGGAGGAACACAGGAGGGGGTGAGTGACTAACAACAGGGGAAGAACTGACAATGGGGTGTCTTTCTACCTTATTTAGTACTAAAATGTGCATATCGTTAAAAAAAATATTACTATTCTAAAGTACTAATATGCACATTTTGCTTTCTGTTTATCGGACCAGTTTTTAAATCAAAGGTCTTCAGTAAAACCTACCAAAATACACATTATAACTTGAGACAGAAATATTACCATTGCACAGAAGAATGTACTTCTCAAATAATAATAATAATTATTATTATTATTATTACTACAAATGTCATTCATGTTTTCATTTTAACAGTAAACCTCTGTTGTGCAGCACTTTGAAAAAATCGTTGAATTTTCATTTGATTACATGTTAAAAGATTAATTAAACTGTTAAAGTAATGAATTAATTTGATTAAAAATTAAAACAATTTTTAAAAAAATAAAACACTTCATAGGGCCCCATTATTGTAAAAAGCATAATCAGTTATAAAGCTAGTAAAGTTATACAAAATTCAATTGATCTGACATGCTTTTTGATTGTTAAAATTGAATTAAACCATTCAAATGGATTCCAGAAAATTTTAAAAAAAGAATTTGGAAAAAATAAAACGGATTTCATCGAGATTTTTCATAGGGCTCTAAAATTTGATAAACTGTATACATTTCATATGTTCAATGCACTAGAAATGCTTTTTTAATAACTAAAATTCTCATTTAACCATTAAAACTGAATCCAGAAAACATAAAAGTGGAGAAAAATTTTTTTTGGGGGAAAAAATTAAATGGATTTCATAAGGCCCTAGAAATTTAATTGTTGCTAAAATGACAAATTGTTGTTAAACTGTACAAGTTTAATCATTTTAATTCATTAGACATGCTTTTGGTTACAAAAAAAAAAAAAAGGAAAAAAAAAAAAAAAAGAAATTGTTTAACTGTTAATTCAACCAAACTAAATCCAGAAAAACTAAAGTGGAAAAAAACAAAATTTTAAGGCTGTACAGACTGCTGTACCCTAAAGGTAAATTATTTGCAATTGTTTTCTGACAGTAAACAGCATGACAGTAATTGAACACTTATTTCACTCAATATCTCCTCAAAACTCATTAACAAACATGCATGATCCATAAGGCCATCAGCTTTTGGCACGCGTGTTAATCAGCCAATTCAAACGATCCCAGCAGCGTCAGCTGATTAATCGCCCTCTTACCAACACGAACCACTCATCACGACCCAACAGAAACCTGTATTAAACCCTAAAAGGGGCAATGTATCCTGGGGGATGAAAACATTTGAGAAGCTGTGGGGAGAAGCAGTGAAAGTGTAGGTCTCATTTCTTGGTTTCATGTTGAAAGGGTGTTTGCTGTGAATATTTAGATGAGGTGACTTTGTTCCTCCATTCTTTGTTTAGCTCACAGGAAGCATTTAAATCAGCACGACCACCTGTAGTAGAGAAATATACTCACACTCCGATAAACGTTGATCTAGTTCAAATTTACACATGTTGGAGGGGACTTACCTGTTTAACAAGCTGTTATTCAGCATTAGCTTTAAATCATTGAAATTTTATGAATTAAATGCTTAATTATTTTGTAATCATCTCTAAATGATTGTGTGTCTCTGGGGATACGTCGCTCTTTTAGGGACATAAATCAAGAAAAATAAATAAATAAATATTATATATATATATATATATATATATATATATATATTTACATTTACATTTATGCATTTGGCAGACGCTTTTATCCAAAGCGACTTACATTGCATTCAAGTTACAGTTTTACATTTTATCAGCTCTTGCTTTCCTGGGAATCGAACCCATGATCTTTGATATATGATGATATATATATATATATACACATACATACAGTGGGGCAAAAAAGTATTTAGTCAGCCACCAATTGTGCAAGTTCTCCCACTTAAAAAGATGAGAGAGGCCTGTAATTTTCATCATAGGTATACCTCAACTATGAGAGACAAAATGAGAAAAAAAAATCCAGAAAATCACATTGTAGGATTTTTAAAGAATTAATTGGTAAATTCCTCGGTAAAATAAGTATTTGGTCACCTACAAACAAGCAAGATTTCTGGCTCTCACAGACCTGTAACTTCTTCTTTAAGAGGCTCCTCTGTCCTCCACTCGTTACCTGTATTAATGGCATCTGTTTGAACTCGTTATCAGTATAAAAGACACCTGTCCACAACCTCAAACAGTCCAACTCCAAACTCCACCATGGCCAAGACCAAAGAGCTGTCAAAGGACACCAGAAACACAATTGTAGACCTGCACCAGGCTGGGAAGACTGAATCTGCAATAGGTAAGCAGCTTGGTGTGAAGAAATCAACTGTGGGAGCAATTATTAGAAAATGGAAGACATACAAGACCACTGATAATCTCCCTCGATCTGGGGCTCCACGCAAGATCTCACCCCGTGGGGTCAAAATGATCACAAGAACTGTGAGCAAAAATCCCAGAACCACACGGGGGGACCTAGTGAATGACCTGCAGAGAGCTGGGACCAAAGTAACAAAGGCTACCATCAGTAACACACTGCGCCGCCAGGGACTCAAATCCTGCAGCGCCAGGCGTGTCCCCTGCTTAAGCCAGTACATGTCCGGCCCGTCTGAAGTTTGCTAGAGAGCATTTGGATGATCCAGAAGAGGATTGGGAGAATGTCATATGGTCAGATGAAACCAAAATAGAACTTTTTGCTAAAAACTCAAAGAATGCTGAGTTGCATCCAAGAACAGCATACCTACTGTGAAGCATGGGGGTGGAAACATCATGCTTTGGGGCTGTTTTTCTGCAAAGGGACCAGGACGACTGATCCGTGTAAACGAAAGAATGAATGGGGCCATGTATCGTGAGATTTTGAGTGAAAACCTCCTTCCATCAGCAAGGGCATTGAAGATGAAACGTGGCTGGGTCTTTCAGCATGACAATGATCCCAAACACACCGCCCGGGCAACGAAGGAGTGGCTTCGTAAGAAGCATTTCAAGGTCCTGGAGTGGCCGAGCCAGTGTCCAGATCTCAACCCGCTGTTGCCCAGCGACAGCCCCAAAACATTACTGCTCTAGAGGAGATCTGCATGGAGGAATGGGCCAAAATACCAGCAACAGTGTGTGAAAACCTTGTGAAGACTTACAGAAAACGTTTGACCTCTGTCATTGCCAACAAAGGGTATATAACAAAGTATTGAGATGAAATTTTGTTATTGACCAAATACTTATTTTCCACCATAATTTGCAAATTAATTCTTTAAAAATCCTACAATGTGATTTTCTGGATTTTTTTCCCCCCTCATTTTGTCTCTCATAGTTGAGGTATACCTATGATGAAAATTACAGGCCTCTCTCATCTTTTTAAGTGGGAGAACTTGCACAATTGGTTTGGGTGTAGCCCAGTGGTTATTTTTGGTATAGCGCCCAAAGAAAGTCTCACAGGAACCACAATTTTTGATGTCAACTTCAAATTTGGAACATAGCTTGGTTAGACATGGCTTTGATTTTATAGCAATTTTAGAGTGAAACATTTTATATAAAATAAAAAATATATAGTATACTACATTATTGTAAACCTAAACTTCTATAACTTTTTATACATACTTTTTTTTAAAATGCTTTCACTTTTTGCGTGTCTTCTTTAAAGAGAGACCAACCTTAGGTCTTTCTGTATTCCAAAGTGTTCAGGAATTACAACCTTGTTGTAACAAGCATTGATAAACAAGTGTTATGTTTTCAGTTAATTTATACCCCAAGGAGCGACGCATACTAACATTACAATCAAATATAAGAGTCAAGTTTAGAAAAAAACTAAACAAAACATGAAATTGTATTATTTGAGTCCCAATAAGATGGAAAACAGCAATAAATGAATTAATCTGATGTCTGGTTTTGCCCTTGTTAGGGTTGAGCAGCTGTGGTCACCTGGTCCGGATGCAGGAGGCCTCCACGGCGTTGATGAGGAGACTCCGGAAGCCTCCGCTCTCCAGAAAGTGCAGTGCGTGGATGGTAGCGCCACCCGGTGAGCAGACGTTGTCTTCAGCTGTCCAGGGTGCTGCTCCGAGTCCAGAAGCATCTTAGCTGCTCCCTAAGACAGAATAAAGAGTACCAATGCTACACGCTTTAAACATGCACAGCACTGAAGGAGAAACACCACAGAGAGAGCATACAGTTCTGTAATAAATAGGGATGTAAGGTTATCAAAATTTCACGATACGATATCGCGATATGAAGCCCACGATACATAAAAAAAAAAAAAAAAAAAAAGACAATGGTGTTCATTTTAAAAGTTAAATTATTCCATCTAATGCACTTTGAGAGTTCAGAATGAAGAGCTGCAACACGTGTTCTTAACTTAAGTCAGAAAAAAGTCAGTGAATTGACTCGTAGCTGAACTTTAAAGGAGACTCAAGCCTCTTTTAATTTGTGAAATACTGTCTCAGTTTAAATTTGGAAGCCAAATAAATTAGAATATAATACTAAAAATAATAACAATAACAGTAATAGCCACATATAGTAAAACAGCTGCACTGTAAAATAAACGAAAATGAATATTTCATAGGTATATTATTTCTGCTTTACGCTACTGAAGGGAAATACAATACTTCTTCCTAATTTCTGCACTTGAAAGAGATATGTTGAGTTTGGACTGCATTTAAGCCGCTCGCTGTCAGTAATTCAAGCTGCGCTTTAAGCTTTTATTTTGAAGGAAACTCCAGCTTCAGTGAAAACCGGCAGAAAAACACGTCTCGCTACAAATCTAGTGAAACGCTGTAATCATCTGCCGCTGAAATAAAGCAGAACTGGTGACGCGCGCTAAACTCACAGAACGTGTAATAAAGGAGTCGACTGCATTCATTCAGTGTGAACGGAGCCGTTCTGAGACGCGGAAAACACCGGATCACCAGCTGATCGTCTGAACCAAGCAGCTTCGCTTTAAAACAGACTTGATGAAGAATATTGTGCTTTCGCTTTGAGTTCCTTTCACAGATACTGCGCCAAAGCATCATGACCCAAAACACAACTTTACACACCTTTCATGTTAGAATAAGATGTTTAAATATATTTTAAAAACTACACTTTTTGCCTGGAAGACGAATAGTTTCATATCGTCATGTGACCACGATAATATCCAGACAGTTTTGCTATCGCAATAACACAATACTGATAATTTCATTACATCCCTAGTAATAAATGAAGAGTGTGTGTAATGTTTGCATCATGCACTGCGAGAGTCATGTGACGTGATGTACCAGTAAAGCTTGAGCTCCCAGTCTGACCGCCAGTCGCCGTGGCAACCCCATCTTCACCCCGCCGTCAGCGAGAGCATCAAGAGCCGTGAACGCCTGACAAACACACGCCATGCATAAAGTGCTTCACATCATCTCTAGACACACAGCTATTGCTTGTTTATTTTTAACACCATGTCAGGAGCAGGGCTACTTTCATATTGAAATTTTAAAAATTTAAACATTTGATTTATTCCAAACTTTTGAGTGGTAGTCCATCTACATTAAAAGCAGTGCAGTATGTTGTTGCAGTGGTTTCTGGGATAAACGCTCACGTAAGCAGGTCCGCTGCCGCTGAGGCCCGTCACGGCGTCGATCAGGTCCTCCTCCACCTCGGTGCAGAAGCCCACGCTGGCCATCAGCTGCTCCAGGAGCTTCCCGTCCTCTACGTCTGCGTGAGTTCCTGTGGCGTACACCGTCGCTCCCTCGCGCACCACCACCGGCGTGTTCGTCATGCAGCGCATCACTTTAGGAGCCGCGCGGTGCTGAAGCAGCTTCTACACACACACACACACACACAATTATTCATCTGCGTTAATAACTATTTATTTAAAAACAGAAAAACTATGATTAATACAAATGACAAAGAAATACAACAAAATGACAAACTTTAAACTTAAGTTAAAGCAGAAAATATAAAAATAAAACCCAATTCAAAATATTAAACAAAACTATAATAGTATCTCAGTCATCTTAAAACACTACCTTCACAACTAGCTGAAATAAACTGAGTTTAGATACTAAAATAACCTTAAAAATAATAATTAATATTAATAACAATAATAATACTACAATTAAAAAGACTAATATATATATATATAAAAAGGTCGGTTGGGGGGGGCTGTAATTTAATTTAAATTTAAAATTAGTAATTGATTTTAACTCAAATTAAAGTGAAAACATGAAATACAAAAATAAAAACTATAAAAATTCAAACAAACAGGACTCTGTACTAATTTTTGTGCACTTTACAGCCTCAGATCGTGACATGCCTGTCCTGACGGTTTCCTTCTTTACGGTTAAAAACCTCTAAATGAATTATTTCTACTTCCAGAACTCCATGCAAAACAATCACGGGATGAAGAAACTGCATTTACTCAGAAGGAGAAAATAAGAGAAACAATCAAAACAAAGAGTGCAGAGAACAAAAGCTGAACGAGCAGCGGTCAATAATACACACACACTGACTGAAATAATAAAAATAAAAAAAATTTAATCACACCATATAATTGTTTCCTTTGGGATTCAGAGCTTCGTCCAACAATACAGAGAAAGAAACGCTCATGTGTTTGATAAAAGAGAAAAATACATAACCTGAGGGAGAGACGAGCGTCAGCATAATTAACGAGATGGAATGTGTGTGTTATGCGAGTTTATGACAGGTTACAACAGGTTAGTGCAGAAAAACAACAACAACAACAACACAGCAGACTTTCACACGAGTCACAATCACTGCCAAATAATCCAGATCATGTCAATCATATTCATATTAGAGGAATAGTTCACCTAAAAATGAACATTTACTGAAAATGACTCATTCAAGATCAGGATGAGTGTTTCTTCATCAGGTTTGTAGAAATGTGTCTCTGCATCAGTGTCTCAGCAATGGATGCTCTGCAGTGAATGGGTGCCGTCAGAATGAGAGTCTGATAAAAACATCACAATAATCCACAGCACTCCAGTCCATCAGTTAACATCTGGAGAAGACAAAAGCTGAAACACATCCAGCATTAAGATCTTTTTAACTAAAATACCATAGAGTTCATAATCCATAATAACGCTTCCTCCAGTGAAAAAGTGCATCTGCTGTTGTCTCTCGCATCAAAATCCAGCCACATATGTGTTTAGAGCGGTTTTGTCTTGTAAACGCTGCTTGATCTGCAGATTTCTCTCCTGATTCAGACCAGAACACTTCTTCACTGGAGGAAGCGTTATTATGGATTATGGACTCGTCTTAATGCTGGATGTTTCAGCTTTTGTCTTCTCCAGATGTTAACTGATGGACTGGAGTGCTGTGGATTATTGTGATGTTTTTATCAGACTCTCATTCTGACGGCACCCATTCACTGCAGAGCATCCATTGCTGAGACACATTTCTACAAACCTGATGAAGAAACACTCATCCTGATCTCGGGCGGCCTATAAGGGTGAGCACATTTACAGCTATTGTTTATTTTTGCGTGAACTATTTCTTTAAACCCACGTGTGTGTAGAGAACTAAACGAGTTGTTAATAGCATCATCAACAGCATTCAGTGTATTATTAAAGTAATCGTCCTGATGTTTAAGTAGCGTGTTTCGCACCTTCTCAATGGAGCTGATAGTGACTCCAGCGGCGCAGGAGACGATCAGATGACGGTCCTCGATATCTGGACCGATTTCATCCAGAACGAACGGGATGATGTGAGGTTTGACGGCCAGGAACAGAACGTCGCTCTTGTGCGCCGCTTCTTTATTGCTCGTAGTGAAATTGATGCCCATTTTCTGAGAAAACATCAAGGAAGATAAGGAATTTATTATACTATAAACGGTAGACAACTCCACACACACACACACACACGCACACGCACGAGTTCAGCTTTACACACCCGTAGACCGGAGACTGTTGGCAGATCTGTGTCCGGTGAACTCGCTGTGATTCTATTCGCAGCAATTACACCTGAAAAACAGACAAATGTGACCCTGGAGCACAAAACCAGTCATAAAGGGTAAATTTTCTGAAATTGAGATTTATACATCATCTGAAAGCTGAATAAATAATCTTTCCATTGATGTATGGTTTGTTAGGATCGGACAATATTTGTCTGAGATACAACTATTTGAAAATCTGGAATCTGAGGGTGCAAAAAAATCTAAATATTGAGAAAATCTCCTTTAAAGTTGTTCAAATGAAGTTCTTAGCAATGCATATTACTAATCAAAAATGAAGTTGATATATTTACGGTAGGAAATTTACAAAATATCTTCATGGAACATGATCTTAATATCCTAATGATTTTTGGCATAAAAGAAAAATGGATAATTTTGACCCATACAATGTATTGTTGGCTATTGCTACAAATATACCTGTGCTGCTTATGACTGCTTTTGTGCTGCAGGGTCACATATGAGGATGAAATATGAGTAGTGGACAGATTCAGAAACCAAAAATAACAAGACGTGGAATAAATACAACTATGACACTTTAATTGTGTGGTTTGTTATTTTTGGAGCTTGACAGACGTGGACACTGTGAACCGGTTCCTGCATGAATCACAGAAATATGACGTACACTGCTGGTCAAAAGATATGCTCTTCTGCTCACCGAGGCTGCGTTTATTTGATCAAAAATACTGTAAAAATTGTGAAATATTATTATAATTTAAAACAGCTGTTTTCTATGTGAATATGTGTTAAACTGTAATTTATTTCTGTGATGCGCAGCTGTATTTTCAGCATCATTACTGCAGTCTTCAGCGTCACATGATCTTCAGAAATCATTCTAATATGCTGATTTGCTGCTCAACAAACATTTCTGATTATTATCAATGTTGAAAACAGTCGTGCTGCACAATATTTTTGTGGAAACCGTGATTCATAGATGAATAGAAAGTTCAAAAGAACAGCATTTATTAGATAAATAAATATTTTATAACATTATAAATGTCTTTACTGGAATTTTTGATCAATTTAATGCGTCCTAGATTAATAATGTATTTTAAGATGACTCTAGACTTTAACATAATATCATGGTTTCATGAGAATGAGAATCAGAATGATTTCTGAAGATCATGTGACACTGAAGACTGCAGTAATGATGCTGAAAATACAGCTGCGCATCACAGAAATAAATTACAGTTTAACACATATTCACATAGAAAGCTGCTGTTTTAAATTATAATAATATTTTATAATTTTTACAGTATTTATTGATTAAATAAATGCAGCCCTGGTGAGCAGAAGAGACTCTTTCCAGTTTTTGGCCAGTAGTGTAAGTAAACACAGTCCTGATCAGCCGAGAGACTAAAGTTCGTTAGTTAGTGTTAGAGTATGGTCATCTTGACCCGGTTCTGACCTGCCGCTGTGAAGCCCTTGACCAGGGCATGTGCCAGCTGACCCGCTCCGATGAAGCCCACACTCATCCTGATGATGACCACACACCTGACAAGACACGACAGGAATAAAAAATAAAATCAAACATCATTTCATCCAAAGCAACTTTGAATTGCATTAAAAAAAAAAAAATACACTTATTCAGTTCATGCATTCATTCGAAATCAAAACCAGACCTTGGCCCTGATGCAGTGTTAAAACAGAACCTGTGTCATTATAAAGCTGGAGGAAAACTTTAAAAATTACAATACACCTGCAACATCAACTGCACCTACGTCAATTATTTGTTACATTGTAGCAGCGATTACAATCATATTATTTGCTACATTGCAACATCAAGACCACTTGCAACTACAGTAATATTGTTATCATACACAATATAATGCACTCCAGATATGTTGTTATTGTTAGTGTAATCAGAATAATAATTCCTAATGCTGCAGCCTGATACATTATTATCATGATTGTCTAAAAATTTCATCATCTCAGGAAACGGAACATTTTCTCACCTCCGCCGAGACTCACGGTGAACGGAAGATTCGGTTCGGTGTTCTAGTTTATCAAGCTGTAAAAACACTAATTGATGTCAACGTGGCTTCCTTCCCTCCATGTGCAGCGGGACGGCGCTCTGAGTGACGCGCGAACGGACCAATGAGAGACGAGATGCTGTGGCGCCTAACCAATCAGCGCGGCGGATGCAGCGAGGGCGGGGTTTGCAACGGAGCGCTCTTATTGCATCAGTTCCTGTAGACAGAAGGCTGAATGTGGGTTAGCTGTGTGTGTGTGTGTGTGTGTGTGTTTATATAGACACGTCACACAACACTGATAGTTTGCATGCATGTAGAAGTTAATAAAATAAAATAAAATCCTTCCTACAAATTACCATGGTACCATAATTGTGAATTTATAGCAGTTTATGTAACATTGTCACTTAAACAAAGAGAGAAATATATTAATTTTAAATTCTAAATACACTGCATAAAACCAAATATTTTGCATTATTTGAACAAAAACAACAGAATTATTTATTTAATTAGTATATCATTTTTTAAATTTCATTTTTTAATCAACTTGTCAAAATTGCAACGCACAATTTGGTTGCATTAGATCTTACTGGAACCAGGTTTATTTGTGATAACTAAAATGAAAACTATTAAAACCATTTTTGTTAATTGAAATGAACTTAAAACAGAATAAAATATAAATATTAGATTAAATGAAATAGAAATAAAACTAAACCTGAAATAAAAATAAATTAAACCTAAATAGAAATATTAAAAAACAAACAAACACTAATAAAAACGACAAATGTTCAAAACAAATTTCTAAAAAATTATCAAAAATTTAAAAAAGCAACAAAACAGGATTCTATTAGGATTGGTACAAAATTATGATTGAATTTCCATTAGCATCCCTTTAGGATTTTTGAGTGTCTGTCTGTGATACAGCAGCAGATGATGCTTCAGGTCAGAGGTCAGAGGTCACGCATCCCTCAGCACAGATGCTCTCCATGCGGATCAGAATCCAGCATCAGCTTAAAACGGATTATCAAAGAACCTCCAGTATGTTTATCCAAAGTCAGGAGAGCATACTCGAAATTCCCTTTCTCATGAATTATATATCAAAAAGATTCAGGGTTTTTTTTTTGTCCACCATTTACATACAAAAGTCTCAGCAGTGTTTGAAGAACATGACTATTAACCCCGTAAAGCCTGACATATGAAATAATAATAAGAGAAATGATTATTATTATTATTTTTTCTTGAATGAAATTGAACCTTTAGACAAGATACCATTAAAAAATGTGTTTTTTGTTGAGTAGCAAATCATATTTGATCCATACTGACACACTACAGTAAAAGACTGACTTAAAAACCATTTTTAGCTGCTGAAAATACTATTCTAATTAATCATTTTGGCCACCGCTGTATATATTTTAAACATTTACATTTTGAACGTTCAGAGAACATTCAAAAATAACATTTTCATAGTTTAACAGGAACGCTCGCTTGTCCACCCGATCATATGTTTTTGGTTCATATCGGAGCATGTTTATAATCATCATGTGCTCGTGTTTTAGTGAGCAGCTGAGGGAGAATGTGTCTGAATAGTGTTCATGCCTGTGTGCTAAATATACAGACAGATCCACACAGCAGCTGCTGTCTCACTCATCTGTCCGGCGTTCGTTTCTACCGTCTGTCTGCCATCGCGCGAGCGCCTCACCTCAGGGCGAAACGCGGGAAACCTTCGCGCTTCCTGACAGAAAGTTCGAGCGAGCCAAACTTCACCCGTCTGCCTCTTTTAATAAGTTAATTAAAGTCCCGCGGCGTGGGCACAATATGCCTCTCTGTGCCCGCCGGAGCGTACCGACACTCATTGGCTTTCTCCCTCAAATCCCCTCAGATTTATTAAAAATACCCAAATACATGAATCAGTTCTGTCTGAAAAGGAATCCAGGCGAAGCGCGGACGACGATTTCTGTCACCGTGATTAGACAGAGACGGATGCCAAATCCACAGATTGACGGTTTTTCTTAAGGGGCTCATTTGGCGCGGAAAAAGAGAGAGAGAGAGAGAGAGAGAGAAAGGCGCCCACACACAGCGTTCCCGCGCTTTCTGTATTCCGCTCATATCGCAAACACTGAAATTACCGCCGGATTAACGGCTTTCACACAAAGGAGGCGTCAGGTCCCTGATAGCATGCGTACATCACGGAGATGTCTATTTGTGACCCTGGACCGCAAAACAAGGTCAATATTTGAGAAATATATCATCTGAAATCTGAATAAATAATCTTTCCATTGATGTATGGTTTGTTGGACAATATTTGTCTGAGATACAACTATTTGAAAATCTGGAATCTGAGGGTGCAAAAAAAATCTAAATATTGAGAAAATCACCTTTAAAGTTGTTCAAATGAAGTTCTTAGCAATGCATATTACTAATCAAAAATTAAGTTTTGATATATTTACTGTAGATAATTAACAAAATATCTTTATGGAACATGATCTTTACTTAATATCCTAATGATTTTTGGCATAAAAGAAAAATGTATAATTTTGACCCATACAATGTATTGTTGGCTATTGCTACAAATATACCTGTGCTGCTTATGACTGCTTCTGTGCTCCAGGGTCACATTTAATGTCTGCATTTACATCTGGAAGATGTATTTTTTTAAATGTTTGCTCCAAAAAATGTTGTTTCCTATATCAGATGTCAAATAGACGTCTATTAGATGTCTTTAAGATGTTTATGAATGTATGTAAAACTGACATCTGACAGACATCTTGTAGATGTATATGTGCTATTTAGGGTGCGATCACTTGATCTGGAAAGCATCAGCTGTGTACAAACATCTGACAGATGTCTGTAAGATGTCAGTTTTACATACATTCATAAACATCTTAAAGACATCTAATAGACGTCTATTTGACATCTGATAGGACGTATTGCAGATGAGCAAACACTCTAAAAAATACATCTTCCTGATGTAAATGCAGACATCAAATAGACATCTCCGTGATGTACAGTATGTATGCTATCAGGGGAAGCTCTTGACATTCAGGGGCGTGTAGATGATGTGAGAGTCTTACGAAGGACTTCTTGATGTCTGTAGAAACGGTGGCTACGCTACGAATACTAATGAACCTAACCACACAGATCTGTTATTGAAAAGCAGCCCGCGTTCAGGTGCGTTTGGATCAACAACGCCTCTAATTCATTAAAAGATGAGCGCTTAATGACTTTTTAATTAATATTGATTCATTCAACTTGACTGGCATGTCAAAAATATGCATGAGGGGATCATCACAATAAAGCACAGGAGGTGCCCTAAAAATGAGTTTGGCTAAAAATGAGTCCTAATATTTCTACCGTATTTTTAACGTAAAAGCAACGCAGCCATTTTTCATTTGAATGTGCGAGACTTTCGGTGTCATTCGATTATGGTGTAGAAGCCCATTTCCAACACTAAATTAAAAAATTTAAATGGAAATTGTGATCTTTTTCTCAGACTTCTGAGAGAAAAAGAATTGCGAGATATAATTCTGAGAAGAGAAGTCACAGTTTCCTTTTTTATTTGAATTCCATGAAACAGAAAAACAGAATTGTGAAATGTAAACTTCTAATATCTTGCAGTTCTATTACTTTTTCTCTTAATTGCAAGTTTGTCTTGCAGTTTTAACTTATTTTCTCAGAATTGCGAGATAATATCTTGCAGTTTTAAATTTTTTTTCTCAGAATTGCGAGTTTTGTATCTTAAAATTGTAACTTTTATTTTTCTCAGAATTGCAAGTTTATATCTTGCGGTTTTAACTTTTTTTCTCAGAATTGCGAGTTTTGTATCTTGAAATTTAAACTTTTACTTTTCTCAGAATTGCAAGTTTTATATCTTGAAGTTTTAACTTTTTTTCTCAGAATTGTGAGTTTTGTATCTTAAAATTGTAACTTTTATTTTTCTCAGAATTGCAAGTTTATATCTGGCGGTTTTAACTTTTTTTCTCAGAGTTGCGAGTTTTATATCTTGAAATTTTTACTTTTTTTTTTCTCAGAATTGCAAGTTTATATCTTGAAGTTTTAACTTTTTTCTTAGAATTGCAACTTTTTTTCTCCGAATTGTGAGTTAATATCTCATCCTGCCAGACTTTTCTTTTGAATGGTGAGGTACTTCTGAGTGAAATGGATTAGAAAAAAAGAACAAATGCAGGGCGGGGCTTGGTTCTGTGCATCACTTGTTGATTGGATGTTGAGATGTGGGCATGGCTGTCAAAAGTGTATGCAGATGAGCATGATCTTGCAAAGGTGGAATTTAAGAGTACTAAATGAATGAAAGAACAGATCTGTTGCTATTTCTGATTCATTGTGACTTCATCAATTAGTACTATGGTTTTACTGCAAGTACTGTAGTTAAACAGTGGTTAGTTGATGGTGAGTGAAGGATCAGGGTTGGTTGGCTTCATCTCTGCACATCATGCACTGATCTCTCCTGACAGGAAGGTTCTTTGCGCAGTAAAGCGCAGCTCCCTGCAGCCATGCGCATCTCTGACTGCTGATTGACAGCTGTCGCTGCTGATCTCACTCAGATGGTGACGCTTCCCGCTGTGAAGATGCAGGCAGCGACCATAACATGATCTACACGCTGGTCATGGATACGGAGAAGGAAACCCCAGCGGCATTTGGCTCCGCTGAATCTGAAGACGAACGAGACGCCCTGAGGGACACAGACACAGACACACTCACTAACTCACACTCAGTTCCGCACACGC
>NC_081165.1:28524110-28531610 GCF_012432095.1 Onychostoma macrolepis | reverse complement strand
GTGCTCTTATTTCAGAAGAAAATCTGCTGAATGGATTTAAACATGGTCAAGCATGATAAACAGAGCTGAACATCAGTGTATCTGAAAGCATCATCAAACTTCTGAGTTTCAGCTACAGAGCTATTAAAACATATTTGTTAATCTTTCAGTTTTTTTTTTTTCCAACTGTTTACACACTAAATCTTAATTTCTGAAAGCTGTCACTCAAACAGCAGAAGCACGCACCAAATCTGCAAAACCAGACACTGATTCTCAGACTTTGACTCAGTTTTCAATTTCATAAAACACTTTTTGCAAAACACAACACACAGTTCTCAATGTAACACACACAAATCTAACAGGAATTAATATTATGGCAAAGGTGTTTGCAAATGTTTTATTTTGAGATGTGTTTGTGATATTCTGAATGCAGTGCTTCATTTTGCAAGAGATGCGAGGCATTTTGCATTTTGTGTGCAATTCTTGGATTTGTGTGTGAAGTTTTGAAAAAAAGAGGCAAAGTTTTGAAAATGTATGTAAGCAGCTGAAAAACTGTAAATAAAACAAAGTAAAATATGAAAAACTTGAAATGAAAAATGCTGCCTAATTTTAGTTGAAGCACTAAAATCATTACCTGGATATACATAAAAACCAAAACTAAAATAAAAATAAATTAAACCTAAATAGTAATATTAAAATAATAATAATAAAAATGACAAAAGCTCATAACAAAATGAGTTAACTAAAATTGAAATAAATCTGGAATGAAATAAAATAAATATTAGATGAAAAACTTTAAATGTAAATTAGAAATCTTTCTTTGGCAAGAACCTGAAATAAGTTAAAGTCGAAGCACTAATGTATCGGTTACGTATGTAACCCTGAAGGAGGGAACGGAGATGTCACGTCGACTGATGAATTAGGAGTCTCGCTAGAGAGGCCAATCTACTTCAAGTGTAAACTAAACGAGCCAATGCACATTGGCATTCGATGATTGCATCCAGCTGCCGCTGATCGCAGCGCGAGTATAAATAGGCAACCGGTGCAATGCATACGTGACGTCTCCGTTCCCTACATACGTAACCGAGACGTTCCCTTTCAGTTGGTCACTTTCGATGTCACGTTGACTGACGAATTGGGAATCCCTACCAAAGTGCCATGGATGCTGCCCCTTCCAGTGTCCTGTGCGAGCCTCCTGCACCCCTTGTTAGAGTAAAGGCCAGGGCTCGCCTCAGGAAGGCCAGCAATACCCACTCAGTGAGATTGGATAACACTAGGAAAACATACCTGTTCTACTTGGAACAGGAACTTTGCAAAAGCCCCATCCTTCCCGAAGGAGGTCTCAGAAGCACTTACACACATGGACAACCGTTTAGGTGCATATGGAAGATTTAAAAGTGATTGTAACCCTCTTGAGGAATGGCAGATAAGTCTGCCGGGGAAACACGGGTTCAAGCTATACCATGGAGAATACACATATGAGATCCACTCAGGTCACTACGTATGGCACCCAGCCCTCTACTGGTTCTCGCGGATTCATCGAGTGAGGGCCTGGCGCCAGACACTCCACCACGTGGGTGATGGAGGAGCTCGACAGGACCTATAGTACGGACACTCTGGAGCAGTTTAGCAAGCCGACACTAAGCCGGGGCCTCTTGTGCTTCTACCTGTTTGAGGTGAGATCACAGGAGGACACCGGCTCCACACGAAGGCTTAAGAATCTAGCGAACGTGTTGGGGGTCGCCCAGGCCGCAGGCCGCAGGCCGCAGCTCTACAAATATGCGCCCAGGAGGATGCAACACTTCTGGTAGAGTGAGCTCGCAACCTGAGCGGGCTGGGCACACCCTGTGCCTGATAAATCAGGGTGATGGCATCCACTATCCAGTGGGCCTTCCCTTCCGCCGGCCTCCATAACAGACAAAGAGCTGAGCTCCTGAAGCTTTGTGTCCGGTCAACGTACCATCTCAATGCTCGGACGGGACAGAGCAAAGCTAGGGGTGGGTCTGCCTCCTCCGGGGATCTGAGCACCAGACTCAGGTCCCAAGAGGGTATAGAGGGAGGACGAGGAGGATTCAACCGTCTTGCCCCTCTAAGAATCCTGATGACCAGGTCGTGCTTCCCTACTGTCTTCCCCTCTACGGGGTCGTGATTCGCGGAAAAAGCAGCAAGCCTTTGCTCCAACACTTGCTGCAAAAAGTAAAGCACAACTCTGATCAGGCATTTTCGAGGGTCCTCTCTGTGAGAAGAACACCACTCGACGAACAGGTTCCACTTCAAGGTGTAAGCGTGTCTTGTAGACCGGTCTTGTGGTAGGTCACCTAGTACCTCCGCGTCCCGTCCAGGGACCAGACATGGAGTTTCCAGAGGTCTGGACGTGGGTGCCACAAGGTGCCCTGTCTCTGAGAAAGTAGATCCTTCCTCAAAGGAATCCACCAGGGAGGGGCTGTCACGAGGAGCATCAGTTCCGGGAGCCAGGTCCGGTTGGGCCAGTAGGGCGCAACGAGCAAGACCTGCTCCTCGTCCTCCCAGACTGTGCACAGTGTCTGTGCGAGAAGGCTCACTGGGGGAAACGCATATTTGCGCAGGCCCCGCGGCCAGCCCAGCACGTTCCTTTGGCAGCTCGGCTGGTTGCAGAGTGCTAGAGGAGTGAGCCACTGCTGTAGCACCATCCGCCAACACAAGAAGTTCGATGAACATTTGAAGCTTGGCAGGAGCAGAACGATGATGTCGCTCGGCTACGAAGCAAAAAGCTGAGTACGTGTTGCACCTGTTGCCTATTTATACTCGCGCTGCGATCGGCGGCAGCTGGATGCAATCATCGCATGCCAATGTGCATTGGCTCGTTTAGTTTACGCTGGCTCGTTTAGTCAGTCGACTAAAATTACTAAAATAAAAAATAAATAAAAACGAAAACTGAAATAAAAATAAAAATAAATTGAACATAAAAATATATTCAAAAATAAAAATATATATATATATAAAAAAAAGAATTTGCATTACAAAAATTTCAAAAATCTAAACTAAAATATAATATTAGATGAAAAACTTTAAACAAAAGTTGAAGCAAAAAATTACTAACTGAAAATAAATAAAAACAAACTCAAATAAAAATAAACAAATAGTAATAAAAAAAAATTATAGAAACGACAAGATGAGGAAAAAAATGAGAAATATTGCATTGGCATCTAAATGAAATAAGTTTAAGTTAAAGCAGGAAAACTACTGAAACCACAAATTAATAAAGAACTAAAACTAAATCAAATAAACCTTAATGTTAAAATAAAAATAAAATGACAAAAGCACAAAATTTAACAAACAAAATCACTAAAACTTAAGAATGAAAATGTAAACTAAAAATCAAACCCATTGAAAATATTAATATAAAAAAAATAACGAAATGACACTTCGAGCTGGAGTTGCACCGTTGTACATCAGATTTTAGTGGCAGTTGATGGTTTGGATTTAGTTGCACAGGAATGTTGTACCAGGACTTGATGTTCATATCATGAATACAGTAATCCAGCAGCATCATCAGTGTGTCGTGATGTTCAGACTCGAGTCCGCTGCTCCGCAGGACGGCTCCTGTGGGAACAGACGAGGTCGGCGATATAAAGCGCAAGGTTTACGAAGCTCATCACAGCGACGGCGAGCTTCACGTCCCATGAGCACTTGCCCCTCGGGCAGCCCTGCGGCCGCAGCGGAGCGCCATACTTTCTGTCGAAGCAGAAGACGGGCCAAAGCACAGCGGCACTCACGTACAGCAGCACTGCGGCGAACGTGTGGATCACAGCAAGCCGCTCGAACGACATCCGTGGCATCCGCGGCATCCGCAGGGCCGCGCTCCGACCCGACACCGCCAGCGCCACCAACAGGACGGTCCCGGCCAAACACACGCCGAATGCAGCTGCGCAGTACAGCGTCGCCGCATGCCGCGTGAAATCAGTCCCTTCGCCGAGCAACGTGAATATCACGCATCCCACGAAGATCTGCGCCACCTTCAGGACGCCGGGCGCCGCCGCCATGTAGCTCACGCTGCGTCCCGGTTTGGCCCGCGACAGGAACACCTCCGTCCCGTACGCAACGCATGCCGCCCACGAGCACACGCTTACCGCGATCCGGAAGTTTCTGACCTCACAGTTGTTGTACGGACAGTCGGCGGCACGCACGAAGAACACGGGATACGCAACAGACGCCGTGAGCGTGAGCAGCGTGGCAAGAGACGCAAACGTCACCGTCAGGTTTTCCCAGGACAGCGGGAGACTCGCCTGCAGACGGGTCACGTCCAGAACCAGCACGGCCGCGCTGATGGCGAAGCAGCTCGTCCAGACCGCCATGCAGAAGGTCCCGTAGGTGGCGCTGTAACCGGCGCCGTGGATCACTAATGAGACGACGGCGCAGCCCAGCGTCAGCTGACACACACGGGCCACACCTATGAGAGAAAACACGGCCGAGGTGTTCAGATGCTGTCCGGCGGAGACGCTCATGATGAGACGGGACACTAGCGGTCCAATGTTTGGGGTCAAAGGTCTCTTCTGCTCAGCAAGGCTGCATTTATTAGATCAAAAATACAGTAGAAATTATGAAATTTTATTAATTATTATTATTATTGCTATTATAATTTTTTTGTTTCATACTATAAACAATGGTGAAAACATTGAAAACAAAAGCAGCCAGTAAAAATAAAACACTTACTAAAAATGAATTAAATCATAAAATTGAAATACTTAAAATAGTTAAAAATTAAAGTGAATTAAAATAAAACACACAAATAATAATCAAATCATAGAAATTTTCAATTAAATAAATAATTAAAATAAATTAATTAATTAAAATAAAACACTGATTAGAATTTTAATATAAAAAAAAAAATCAAATCTCAAAAATGTTAAAATATGTAAAATAAATAATTAAAAAGGAAAACAATATAAAACTGACTAGAACTATGCCTTATTTCATAAAATGGCGATTTAAAATAGTTACAAAATAAACCAAATTTAAAAAACACGAACTAAAAATTATTTAAATCATAAAAAGTCAAATTAAAATCATTTTAAAATGAAAAAAAAAAAATCTAAATAAAGCACTCACTAAAATTAAATCATATCACAGAAATAATAAATAAATAAAAATATAAAAACTCTGACTAGAAATTTATTAATTTATAAAAATGTCAAACTAAACTTATTTAAAATGAAAACAAATCAAAATCAAACACTTACTAAAAATTAAATCATAAAAGTTTCAAATTAAAATAATTTTAAAGTGAAAAGAAATCAAAATAGAACTCTTACCTAAAACTGATTAAATCATAACAACGTCAAGTAAAAATAATTAGAATAATTTTAAAATTAAAACAAGCCAAGATAAAACACACACACACAAAAAAAACACTAAAATGTCAAATTAAAATAAATAAATAATCAAAAACAAAACTAAAATGTACTAAATCATAAAAAAAAATGTAAACAAATGATGTTAAGATCAAACAATCAAAATAAAACACTAAAGGTGTGAAATTCGTGATTCTTTTTTTTTCAGGATTCTTTGATGAATAGAAAGTTTAAAAGAACTTTCATTTATTTCAAACAGAAATATTTTGTAACATTATAAATGTCTTTACTGTCACTTTTGATCAATTTAATGCAGCCTTGCTGAATAAAAGTAATAATTGAAACTCTTACTGACCCCAAACGCTAGTGTGTTTTATGTCTTATTATGACGGAGTATTTAGGTTGATGTTGAGCTCTGAAGCACTGACTCCTGCTCGTCTGTAGTGATTCTGAGTCGACGTTCCTCAGACGTTCCTCCTCAGGCGTGCATGGAGTATTTCTGATTCTATTCTGGAGCGTCTGACTCACGATCTGTCAGAAAGCAAACACGTCAAACTCACTCGATTCTCACAGAGACGGACAGAAAACCTGCTCAGAGTCGCAGCGACATCATTAACATCACACCAATTACCTTCCAGATCCAGACTCAGTGTTTCAGCAGAAACCAGAATCAGTCCACAGAGAAGATCAGATCTGCCGTCTCCAGTCGTGGAGGTCCAGAGGACAGAGTTATGGGTATGTGGGAGTGTCAGAGCAGATATGAAGCTGGAATGTATGTCAGACGCCACCTGTGAAAAGAAAACACAGTTATTCTATATATAAACACATGCACACACTCGGGGTTTCTGAAGAATGAACTCTAAATATGTGAGACAACTACAGTCGCTGCTCTTAAAGGAACAGTTCACGCAAAAAATCACTCTCCCTCAGTTCATCTGAGATCAGGACGAGTGTGTTTCTTCATCAGGTTTGTAGAAATGTCTCTGCATCAGTGTCTCAGCAATGGATGCTCTGCAGTGAATGGGTGCCGTCAGAATGAGAGTCGATAAAAACATCACAATAATCCACAGCACTCCAGTCCCAAATTACTCTTAACTCTCACAGTCCTATGCACCATGCACAGGTGAATCTGAGAGACTCGATCTTCTACTTTTAGCCACCCAATAGTCTCAAAATGAGAAGTATCAAGATGAGATCTCATGGGGAGGTTCAAAATATTATAACCCCATTTTGAGCAGTCTGAAGCCTATGTTTCAGGTGCTTTAAGACACCATTATACCAAGAGCAACATGCATAGTCAAAATAAGGTTGAATTAAAGCACTTGCCAGAGTTAACATCGCTTTCTTGTCCAGAAACCTTGAGATTCTGGCCAAGAAACGAACTCTTTGATTTACCTTGCTAATAACCTTTTGCGCTTGGCCCACTCCTGACAAGTGGCAATCCAACAAACAACCAAGGTAACTAACTAATTCCTTTACTTTAATCTCATTATCTCCAACTAAAACCTTAAAGCCAAGAGATCTTTTCAATCTTATTTTTGACCCAAACAGTATGGCTTCCGTGTTCCCTAAGTGAAGCGATAGCCTATCTGACATCCACCTACTGACATTCGATAGCTCTACACTGAGGGTTCTTTCAACTATGTTCTTATCTTTATGTGAAACCAATAACACCGAATCATCTGCATATTAAAAAAGTTCACATGAACATACAGACTTACGGTCATTTATATATATAAGGAAAAAAAGTGGACCCAAGACACTCCCTTGAGGGACCCCACATTCTATACATTGTGGTTGAGACATTGTTCCTCCAATATCCACCACCTGCTTCCTATCCTTCAGATAAGAGCTCACCCATCTGACAGCTAAGTCATTAAAACCAATGGCTTTTAATTTGCATACCAAAATACCATGGTCAACTGTATCAAAGGCCTTCTGTAAATCTAACATGACCATACCACAAAAATGACCTTTATCTACCTCCTTCCTAATATGGTCAGTTAGATACAATACACAGGTGTCAGTAGAATGAGATTTACGACTACACAAAATAGAAACAGGTCTGTAGTTTCCATATTCTAATTTACTCCCTTTCTTATATAAAGGAATTACTCTGGCAAATTTAAAATCATTGGGGCAATGTCCTTGCTCAATAGACATGTTTATGATATGGGTAATACATGGGGAG
>NC_081165.1:28484110-28521610 GCF_012432095.1 Onychostoma macrolepis | reverse complement strand
TTTACAATAATAACTGTTGTATGTTGCACTAATGAATTATTCATAAGAAACATTAAAGCAATCAGAGTCTATCATTTTGACTTGAATAACTTCAGTATATATATATATATATATATATATATATATATATATATATATATATATATATATATATATATATATATATATATATATATATATATATATATATATATATATATATATATATATATAGAGAGAGAGAGAGAGAGAGAGAGAGAGAGAGAGAGAGAGAGAGAGAGAGAGAGAGAGAGAGAGAGAGAGAGAGAGAGAGAGAGAGATTGGTCCATATATATATTTGGACACAGACACAATTTTCATAATTTCGGCTCTGTTTGCCACCAGAATAGAATTAAAATGAAACAATGCAGATGAATTTGAAGTGCAGACTTTAAGCTTTAATTCAAGGGTTGAATAAAAATACAACATAAAATGCTTAGGAATTACAACCATTTTTATCTCATTTGATTTCAGTCAGCTGCCATGCCAACATTTCTCATTTTAATCTATTATTAGTATTTTATTTGACTGAATGAAAATGGTGATTAATAGTTTGAGTTCACAGTAATAAAGCTGAAGTGTATTTTGAGAGCAGATGAGTGTCACCTGTGAGGATGAGGATGAGGATGAGGATGAGGTGTTTTGTAGGTTAAACACGAGCGCAGCTGGACGTCATGAACCCGGTCAGCAGCTAGTTAACAGAGACCAAGCTCCGGACACTTTGAAGTTCCTTCAGCCGCCCGGAGCATCACTTCAAAGCATCGCTTCCAGAAAAACACCCAAACTAAACGTGACCTCAGGGTCAGGTGACGTCAGAAAAAAACTCCATTCATTTTTATGTTTTCCTTTTTATTTTAGTTTTAGTAATTTTGTTATGCATCTTTCCCCAATTTTTATTATTGTTTTTTATTTCAGAATTTAAACAGGAATACTTGATGTCAGAAATAAAGAAAAGAACTCAATTGGCAATTATCATCTAGTGTTTAATTGATGCAGGTTTGCATGAAATACTGTCAAACTACTGATCTACTGATGGAGAACCCGAACGCTCTCGTACTCCAGCGCCGATCAAACCTCACTTCTTACCTGAAACAACAACAACAGGAGTCAAAAAGAGGAAAATCGAATATTTCTTTCAATATATATTTCCTATATTAAACTGCGATAGCCTGTTTACACTACAGGATAGAAAAATTAAAAACTTTTCACAAGGATTATATTTCAATATAAAGTCTGAATTGCATAATATAAAGTAAAACCTGGAAAATATAAAAGCAGAATTTGGATATAAAATCAGAATTTCAATAAAAAGTCAGAATTGTGAGAAAGTCAAAATTTCTAAATAATGTCACAATTGAGAAATAAACTGAGATATCAAGTCATAATTTAGAAATATAGGTAACACTTTACAATAAGGTGTCATTTGTTAACATTAGTTAATGTATTAACTAACATGAACTAACCATGAGCAATACATTTGTTACTGTATTTACTAATCTTCGTTAACGTTAGTTAATAAAAATACAGATGTTCATTGTTAGTTCACAGTGCATTAACTAATGTTAACAAGATTTTAATAATGTATTATTAAATGTTGAAATTAACATTAACAAAGATTAATAAACACTGTATAAGTGCAGATTATTATTATTTCATGTTAACTAATGTAGTTAACTAATGAACCTTATTGTAAAGTGTTACCAAAATATAAAAGGCAGAATTTCTAAATATAAAGTCAGCATTTCGAAAAATGAATTCAGAATTGTGAATTATAAATTCTAAACTTTTGAATAAAATAAAATTCAGAATTGCAAGATCTAAAGTCAGAATCTCAGAATATTAAGTCAATTGCGATAAAAATATGAATAAATTAATTCTTTTAAATTGTATTAAAAGAATTAATTCACAATATTACTGTTTTTTAATCAAATAAATGCAGAATTGTTGAGCAAAAACATTAGAATTAGGGATGCACGGTATTGGATTTTTACCAATATGCCGATATTTTTCGAACTCATTTTGGCCAATTGCCGATACTACCGATATATTATGTTTGGAAACAACACAAAGTCTCTCCTGTACAGAAATTATAAACAAATTATTTGTAATTTTGGTTAGTTTTTAACAAAAACGTATTTGTTAGAATTAAATAAACAATAATGAAGACATAATTTTTCATATCGGCGCGATGCCGATATTGACATTTTAAGCCATTATCAGCCAATTCCGATAACACCATGCAAATATCTCACGACTCCAGACGTTTGAACACTAGTGTCAGTGCGCTCTCTAGTAGAGTTAGTCTGAAATCAAACATATGAAATATGAAATCTGCAATAAACTCTTGAACATACCTGGCAGTTTGAGCCATTTGGGCACTTTCCCGGGGTCGGTCTTCACCGGTCGGACCGCCGCCGTCTGAGCATCACTGCCGTCCTCTGTCGCCCCCTGCTGACCGGAGGAGTCACATGACTGGGGAGCGGGCGGTGGGTCGTCTTTAGCAACGGGAGGAGGAGAGCACGGCATACAGCTGGAAACAGGAACAGGAAGACAGCTTACACAAGTGTTTAGTGAAGATCCGCGTGTCTCTCTGACCCCATTTTTTTACTAGTGAGGAGAGCAAAATAAAGTAAACTGTGACATATTATACCCACAAATTCTTCATACAGTGGACTAGCAGTAAAATCTGGGAGCACTTTGAGCTGATCATGTTTTGCTGAAGTGTTTTTCTTTAATTGCTAATGTGATCTTTTTACTCACAGACTGAACAAAATGAAGCATTTCTTGGTAATTAGTTGAGCTAAATTGGTTTTATCTAATTGTGTTCTTAAATTTAACAGCTGACAGCTATTCAGGCAAATTCATTACATACCTTTCAATCAAAGCTATCTGACATCATCAAGATTAATGTGTTCTGACGCAGTTTAACTCCGAGTTCTTCTCATATTTTATTAACATTTTCTAAACTACAGCGAATAAACTGTGATGATGTGAGAAATGTTGAAGGTGTCTGAATAAATTTTGGTTTGACTGCATGACAGGTGCTATATGAATAACTTTATTCTTATTAATACACAAACTATATAAACTACAAAACTGTGGTTAGTATGAGACAGTACAGAAAAGTAAAGGAGGATTCTGCAAGATTCTCTGTTTTGTAACAGTATTAAACAGATGCTAAAACTGGAGCTCATTAACCTACAAGAAACCATTTAAAGCAGTTTAACTCATGTTATAGTTAAATACAACTAAAACTGAAATGAAAAAGCATAAAAAAAAAAAAAAAAAAATTAAAAAAACACACACGATAACATTTTTTAAAAAATTATTAAAACTTTAAATAAAACTGAAATGAAAATGGAGAATGTATTACATTTTTGTATTTTATATATTTCTATAATTTATTTACATTATTAGAGCAGTATTAATCAAAAGAATCTCAATCAGTGTAACCTGTGTAAAACAAACTAAAAAGCATTTATAATATAAAAATAAAATACATTTATAAAAGCTGAAATAAAATAAAACATAACATTAGACTGTAAAACTTAAACATAAGCTGTGCTATAGCAATACAATTGCCATAAAAAGCTTTTAAATTATTATTATTTTTTTTTAAATCTTGGCAACTATGTGAAATAAGTTTAAGTTGAAGAACTAAAATTACTACAATTTAAAATAAAATTTAATCGAAAGAAAAGCTTAAATTGAAATCAAATGAAAACTGAAAATAAAAAAATAAAGCTAAACCAAAATATGAATTAAATTATTAATAAAATTCTATATTATATAAATTCTATATTAATAAAATAACACTGGGTGTGACAGCATAACAATAAATGACTAATAAGACTAGAAAAACTCATTTAAATCCAAATAAAAAAGCAAAAAACCCAGTAAAGTTCAATAAAGTATTTCGTTGTGAACTACTGTAAATGCTCTACATACACTCTCCTCTCTGTCTACATATATACTACCCGTCAGAAGTTTGTAATAATTCTTTTCAGTAAAATGAATGAGACTTGAAAGTGAGAAATGTTCATGATGGTAGAATCACTGAACAACTGAAACCGCTGCAGTAACTGTGTTTGGGTGGAAACTCTGGGTTAAACTTACGCAAGAGAACTGAGACCTATACGATGATAAACTCTACACCTCTTCAGTACAGTGTGTTTCGTGTAGTGTGTGTGTGTGACTCATATGAAGACATCACCGTGAGCTGCCGTGCCGATCCCAGCAGGAAAGCATCTTCTTTGATGTGTGTGTGTGTGTGATGAAGGAGAGCAGGAGACAGGTGTGTGTGTGTGTGTGTGTGTGTGCGTGTGCTGGAGGGGTTTCTAGGAAAGCTACCACTATCTTTAGAGCGGATGTGAGAGGAAACAGCCGCTGGAATCTCACATCGGACGGAACCTCAAAGGAATTCCAGCAGGAGAGAAACACTCCTCCCAGGAAAACAGTGAGTGCGTGTGTGTGTGTATGCGAATGTCAGTGTGCGCATGTTTAAGAGTGTGCGTGTATGTGAATGTGTGTGAATGCGTGTGTGTGTGTGTGTGTGTAAGCATTAGTGTGTGCATGAAAATGTGTGTGTGAGAGTGTGCGCACTGAGTGTGTATGTGTGTGAGTGTAAACATGTAAGCGAGTGCAAACTTATGTGCGTGAGTATTTGTGCACGAGTGTGTGTGTGTGTGTGTGTGTTTTTGTGACAAATTTGTATAATGTCATGGGGAAGACAGGTATTACAGGGAGAAGGTGATTTATGAGGACATTGCCCCATGTCCCCATTTTTAAAACGCTTATAAATCACATAGAATGAGTTTTTTTGAGAAAGTATGAATGCAGAAAGTTTCCTGTGAGGGGTAGGTTTAGGGTTGGTGTAGGGTGATAGAAAATACAGTTTGTACAGTATAAAAACCATTATGCCTATGGAGAGTCCCCACAATTCACAAAAACAAACGTGTGTGTGTGTGTGTGAGCATGTGTGTGAGCGTGTGTGTGAGCGTGTGTATTAGTGTGTGTGTGTACGAGTGTGTGAGTGAGTGTGAGAGCATGTGAGTGCGAGTGTGTGTGTATTAGTGTGTGTGTGTGTGTGTGTGTGTGTGTGTACGAGTGTGTGAGTGAGTGTGCATATTAGTGTGTGTGTGTGTGTGTGTGTGTGTGTATTAGTGTGTGTGAGTGTGAGCGTGTGTATTAGTGTGAGTGTGTGAGTGAGTGTTAGAGTGTGTGTGAGCATGTGTATTAGTGCGAGTGTGTGCGTGTGAGTGTGTGTATTAGTGAGTGTGTACGAGTGTGTGAGTGAGTGTTTTTTGAGCATGTGAGTGTGTGCGTGTGAGTGTGTATTAGTGTGAGTGTGTGTGTGTGTGAGTGAGTGTGAGCGTGTGAGTGTGTGTATTAGTGTGAGTGTGTGAGTGTGAGCGTGTATTAGTGTGTGTGTGTGTGTGTGAGTGTGAGCGTGAGTGTGTGAGTGAGTGTGTGTGAGCATGTGCGTGAGCATGTGAGTGTGTGCGTGAGAGTGTGTATTAGTGCGAGTGTGTGTGAGTGTGAGCGTGTACGAGTGTGTGAGTGTGAGAGTGTTTTTTGAGCATGTGAGTGTGTGCGTGTGAGAATGTGTATTAGTGTGAGTGTGTGTGTGAGTGAGTGTATTAGTGTGAGTTTGTGTACGAGTGTGTGAGTGTGTGTTTTTGTGCATGTGAGTGTGTGCGTGTGAGTGTGTATTAGTGCGAAAAAAATACAGTTTGTGAGTGTGTGAGAGTGTGTATTAGTGCGAGTGTGTGTGTGAGTGTGAGCGTGTGAGTGTGTGTATTAGTGTGAGTGTGTACACGAGTGTGTGTGTGAGTGTGAGAGTGTTTTTGAGCATGTGAGTGTGTGCGTGTGTATTAGTGCGAGTGTGTGTGTGAGTGTGTGAGAGAGTGTTTTTTGAGCATGTGAGTGTGTGCGTGTGAGTGTGTATGAGTGTGTGTTTGAGTGAGTGTGAGCGTGTGTATTAGTGTGAGTGTGTGTACGAGTGTGTGAGTAAGTTTGAGAGTGTTTTTTGAGCATGTGAGCGTGTGAGAGTGTGTATTAGTGTGAGCGTGTGTGAGTGTGAGCGTGAGTGTGTGTATTAGTGTGAGTGTGTACACGAGTGTGTGAGTGAGTGTGAGTGTTTTTTGAGCATGTGAGTGTGCGTGTGAGTGTGTGTATTAGTGTGAGTGTGTGTACGAGTGTGTGAGTGTTTTTTGAGCATGTGAGTGTGTGCGTGTGAGTGTGTGTATTAGTGTGAGCGTGTGAGTGTGTGTATTAGTGTGAGTGTGTGTACGAGTGTGTGAGTGTTTTTTGAGCATGTGAGTGTGTGCGTGTGAGTGTGTAATAGTGTGAGTGTGTGTGAGTGTGAGCGTGTGTATTAGTGTGAGTTTGTGTACGAGTGTGTGAGTGAGTGTGAGTGTTTTTTGTGCATGTGAGTGTGTGCGTGTGAGAGTGTGTATTAGTGTGAGTGTGTGTGTGTGAGTGAGTGTGAGCGTGTGTATTAGTGTGAGTGTGTGTACGAGTGTGTGAGTGAGTGTGAGAGTGTTTTTTGAGCATGTGAGTGTGTGCAGCGTGTGTGTGTGTGTGTGTGCGTGTGAGCGTGTGTATTAGTGTGAGTGTGTACACGAGTGTGTGACTGAGTGTGAGTGTTTTTGAGCATGTGAGTGTGTGCGTGTGAGTGTGTAATAGTGTGAGTGTGTGTGTGAGTGTGAGCGTGTGTATTAGTGTGAGTTTGTGTACGAGTGTGTGAGTGTGTACACGAGTGTGTGAGTGAGTGTGAGTGTTTTTGTGCATGTGAGTGTGTGCGTGTGAGTGTGTGTATTAGTGTGAGCGTGTGTGTGTGTGTGAGTGTGTGTACGAGTGTGTGAGTGAGTGTGAGTGTTTTTTGAGCATGTGAGTGTGCGTGTGAGTGTGTGTGTGTGCGTGTGAGCGTGTGTATTAGTGTGAGTGTGTACACGAGTGTGTGACTGAGTGTGAGTGTTTTTGAGCATGTGAGTGTGTGCGTGTGAGTGTGTATTAGTGTGAGTGTGTACGAGTGTGTGAGTGAGTGTGAGTGTGCGTGTGAGAGTGTGTGTATTAGTTTGAGTGTGTGTGAGCGTGAGCGTGTGAGTGTGTGTATTAGTGTAAGTACGTGTACGAGTGTGTGAGTGTTTTTTGAGCATGTGAGTGTGCGTGTGAGAGTGTGTGTATTAGTGTGAGCGTGTGTGTGTGTGTATTAGTGTGAGTGTGTGTACGAGTGTGTGAGTGAGTGTGAGTGTTTTTTGAGCATGTGAGTGTGTGCGTGTGAGAGTGTGTATTAGTGTGAGTGTGTGTGAATTAGTGTGAGTGTGTGTACTAGTGTGTGTGTGAGGATGAACAAAAAGTGAAAAAACAGTACTTGACAAATATGACTTTAATATATCCTTTTTTGCCCATTTTATGCTACCTTCTGGCATATATTCTTATAATATATATTCAGTTTTTTTTTACCCTTCTATTATTGATATTTGACAGTTCAATAAAAGGAAAAAGAGAAATCCAGTGAAATATTCACCCTGCTATGAGTTCATCAGCCTGTAGGGAGGAGACATTGATGTCCAGAAGATCAGAGCGCAAATAACCATCTGTGGAATCACACACACACACAGGATATGATTACAGCTCACTTCCTGTCCTCTAGATTCCAGTGAATGAATGTGAGGAGCATCAGAGGAATGACCGTCCTTCATACAGAAACAAACTTCACCAGAATAGTCTCAGTAAGTGTGTGAGTGGAACAGAGCGATCAGATGACCAGCAGGGCTCGACGCTCCCATTACCCAGAATGCACTGTGTGCTTCCAGTAAAGCAGATTAAATTGATGTCATTGGTTTGGACAGCAGATGAAAGAGATGTTAACAAACCTGTCCTCACGTCTGAGCCAAAGTACACGAGGGCAGCAGGGAAGAGACTCGCCTGAGTGGGAGAGACAGAACGATGAACACACACACACACACACACACACACACAGAGAGAGAGAGAGACAGAACGATGAACACACACACACACGCAGAGAGAGAGACAGAACGATGAAAACACACACACACAGAGAAAGAGAAAGAGAGAGAGAGAGAGAGAGAGATGTTAATGACTGGAAATTTATAAAAACTTTTATAAAAAATTATTATAAAAAAAATAATTTACTAAAATTTATAACAATTTAAAATATAATAAATGTCATGTCAGTGTAGATAATACATATTTATAATATATTTTATAATAGAATAACTAATTTCTAACAATAATATTTAAAACAAATATTTATTATTAGTTTCATTATTTCCATTTATTATAATAATGACAAAATACTAATAAAAATATTTATATTACAGAATTTACAATATAATAAATGTCATGTCAAATTAGACTAATATATATATATATATATATATATATATATGTGTGTGTGTGTGTGTGTGTGTGTGTGTGTGTGTGAAATTTACATTATAACATAACAGCGACACAAATAATAAAATTATTTATAATTAAAAAATGTAAATAAAATCATAAATTGTTTACAATAATAATATTTATAATTTTAAAAATGTCATGTAAAACAAATAAAATATTTATAATAATAATAATAATATTTACAAATAAATATTACTTATATTTAAATTTTATTAGAAATAATTCTCTATAAATAATTTATAACAACAACAACAATTATTATTATTATTATTATTATAAAACTCCAAAAAATATTAGAAGAATCCAGCTTTGACAAGGTCACTTAAAGCTGCAGTCCGTTAGTTTTGCCTCTTTGTCGCTATCTCTGTCTGAAAACCTGGAATTGCAGTTCCTTGCGGAATTATTTTTATTGCGTGGGTTGTGCTCCGGTGCGGATGAATCTAATGTTTTGAGGTGAATGTGTAGCCGTCAGTCACCGCACCGGTGTGGATATTTACTGTACTTCACAATCTCAGATTAGTCTACGTCTTGGAATATATGACCCAAATAAGAATTTTCACCGTATATTGCCATCTGAACAAGCGAGTAACAAGTCTGCCGTGTTTGTTCTGACCAACTGAGGAAAAAAGCATTACCATAAATCACGCTACCAATGGTGATTAAATCTAACGATCGGTTAGCTCATATCACATCTAACTGTGCAAATTATTATTATTGTTACTTTATTCTCAAATTATTAATGTTAACAACATCAGCATTGCGTGACTATGAGTATAGTGTGTATTAGCGTGTAGATTTCAATTTCTGTACAGTCTAATCTCTAATTGTCATACCATTCGAATTTCATATTAAGAAATTCTTTTAACCCGAAAAGCAAACTATGCTCCCTTCAAACTGGTTTTCTTTAAAATACAAATCTTGTGTAAAAGAAGCACATTTAAAACTGGAATAATTTAATTTCATTCACACGTGTTTCATAAACACACAATCCTTTCTGGATCACAATCCGCCATCAAAATGATACATTTAATAATTCCAGCTGCTGTGAGTAAAGGCTAAACGATCCATCGCCTGCAGGATCCTCACATGAGACGGCATACTAGCCGGGACAACTTCTTTATGTTTACAGACGTGACGTAATGACGCAGTGCCATGCTTGAATTTCCCGCCGAAACCTACCCGTAACCACTTAAATTAGAAAACATTATTATAAGCTAACCGTTGTGAAACAGGCTAAAGTAAGTAGATAGTTTTAAACACTGGCTGGTTATGTACTTACTCAAATATTGATTTTGGATATTTCTTAACCAAAAAAAGTTACGGACTGCAGCTTTAAGGTCTGTGAGATTATATGACAATTCATGATATTTGCAAATAAAATATATCTAAAATACAATGTGCTCAAAGTGTCAGGAAAATTAATTTTCCATTCACAAGCACACAACAGCACATGAGAGACAAACCACACGCTCACTCTCACACACACTCTCACACACACACACACAGGCAGTGGCCAGTTGTTTCCGTCTCTATAATGGGCGTCTCTGTGCCGATTTCTATTCTTAGAGCTCTTTGAACAGAAAACAATATGTTTGAAAGGGCCGAGGGGCGTCTGTCCTCAGAGACACTTGTGTGTGTGTGTGTGTGTGTGTGTGTGTGAGTGAGTGTGTGTAAAACATTCCTTCCATTACATGACGGAAAGTGAGCGAGTAACACATCCTGTTTGTGCCCGTCCTGAAAGACACACACACACACACACACACACACACACACACACACAGATTTGTCTCTCTCTGTGTGTTTATGGGTGAATCTCACAACAAACATCAAGACAAAAATGGTGGCAGTTTCCAGCTGGAGACTGAGACTCAAATGTGTCTCATCTCGCTTTCAGGTTTAAACTAAACGCATCAGTTTATAATAAGCCTGTCCTTGACCCCTGACCTGACCTCTAGAGGGAGCTACCCCAACATCAGCCTCGTATAGTAGCAACAACTTCACATGCATTTACTTTTCAGAATGTGGAAGATGTCAAACACACACACACACACACTAAACACTCTCTCACACACACACACTAAAAACACTCTCTCACACACACACACACACACACACACAGTCAGTCTGACCTGGAATAGAGTGACATTCGGCTCGTCTAGGATGGTTTTGGGAGGCGCAACAACTAGAAAACAAAAAACACTAATAAAACACACATCATGTAGGACAACATCAGTGTGTGTGTGTGTGTGTTTATGAGTGTGTGAGAGAGTGTATTATAGTGTGTGTGTGTGTGTGTGTGTGTGTGTGTGTGTGTGTGAAACTCACACAGGTAAAACTGCATTTGTGGGTCCTGCAGGTGAGATTTGACGAAACACCTCAGAGCAGCGACTGAAAAACAGAGAAACATCACGCTAACATCTGTAGTCTCATGTTAAGACACTAAACATAACATAAAAAACTAATCAAAAAAAAAAAAAATTTTAATTGAATTTAATTAAATATATCTAAACATACAGCAGTACAAAGAAAATAAAAAATAAAAATAAAATAGTTTATACTACTATACCCAACACATCAGAACAAAGACAAGAACAAGAAATATAAAAAAAAATAAAACAATTATAAAAACACAATTTAAACATTTTATTAAAAGATTTAATACAAGAACGTAACAAAGAAAAGAACAATAAAATAGTGAAATAAAATACTAGTGTATATATATATACACACACACACATACATACATATACATACATTCATATACATACACACACACACCACAAAATAAGGAAAGATAAAAACAATTAAATAAAAACAATATTTAATATATTTAGACATTTAATAAAATATTTTATATTACCTGTTTCTAGAGGTCTGAAGAAGCCCTGAAGAACGTGGCGGTCGGGAAACTGGACCCTCAGCGCCACCTGATAAACACAGCGACCAATCAACCGCGTGAATCCAGTCACGTGACCGTAACATGATCAGACACGAGCAACAGACTCACCTTCGGATACCTGTCCAACTTCTCCTTCATCTGAGACTCTCGCAGAGATTTAGTCGTGAGAGGAGCTTCCTCCAGCGCCTTCCTAAAACACACCGAGAAGATCAAATTCATCTGAATTACAGTCTGAACTCTACAGGTGCTGGTCATATCATTAGAATATCATCAAAAAGTTGATTTATTTCACTAATTCCATTCAAAAAGTGAAACTTGTATATTATATTCATTCATTACACACAGACTGATATATTTAAAATGTTTATTTCTTTTAATTTTGATGATTAGAGCTTACAGCTCATGAAAGTCAAAAATCAGTATCTCAAAATATTAGAATATTACTTAAGACCAATACAAAGAAAGGATTTTTAGAAATCTTGGCCAACTGAAAAGTATGAAAATGAAAAGTATGAGCATGTACAGCACTCAATACTTAGTTGGGGCTCCTTTGCCTGAATTACTGCAGCAATGCGGCGTGGCATGGAGTCGATCAGTCTGTGGCACTGCTCAGGTGTTATGAGAGCCCAGGTTGCTCTGATAGTGGCCTTCAGCTCATCTGCATTGTTGGGTCTGGTGTCTCTCATCTTCCTCTTGAGATTCTCTCTGGGGTTCAGGTCAGCGAGTTTGCTGGCCAATCAAGCACAGTAACACTATGGTCATTGAACCAGCTTTTGGTACCTTTGGCAGTGTGGGCAGGTGCCAAGTCCTGCTGGAAAATGAAATCAGCATCTCCATAAAGCTTGTCAACAGAAGTAAGCATGAAGTGCTCTAAAATTTCCTGGTAGATGGCTGCGTTGACTGTGGACATCAGAAAACACAATGGACCAACACCAGCAGATGACATGGCAGCCCAAATCATCACTGACTGTGGAAACTTCACACTGGACTTCAAGCAACATGGATTCTGTGCCTCTCCACTCTTCCTTCAGACTCTGGGACCTTGATTTCCAAATGAAATGTAAAATTTACTTTCATCTGAAAAGAGGACTTTGGACCACTGAGCAACAGTCCAGTTCTTTTCTCCACAGCCCAGTTAAGATGCTTCTGGCGTTGTCTCTGGTTCAGAAGTGGCTTGGTAGCCCTTTTCCTGAAGACGCCTGAGCGTGGTGACTCTTGATGCACTGACTCCAGCTTCAGTTCTCTCCTTGTGAAGCTCTCACAAGTGTTTGAATCGGCTTTGCTTGACTGTATTCTCAAGCTTGCGGTCATCCCTGTTGCTTGTGCACCTTTTCCTACCCAAATTCTTCCTTCCAGTCAACTTTGCATTTAATATGCTTTGATACAGCACTCTGTAAACAGCCACACCTTTCAGTAATGACCTTCTGTGACTTACCCTCTTTGTGGAGGGTGTCAATGTTCGTCTTCTGGATCATTGCCAAGTCAGCAGTCTTCTCCATTATTGTGGTTTCAAAGAACAAGAGATACCCAGAATTTATACTGTAGGGATGGTCATTTATTCAAACTCAAATGTAAATATTCTAATATTTTGAGATACTGATTTTTGACTTTCATGAGCTGTAAGCTCTAATCATCAAAATTAAAAGAAATAAACATTTGAAATATATCAGTCTGTGTGTAATGAATGAATATAATATACAAGTTTCACTTTTTGAATGGAATTAGTGAAATAAATCAACTTTTTGATGATATTCTAATTATATGACCAGCACTTGTACTCTGAACCAAGAGTGTAGGTCAGATTTTTATTTAATGTTCATCCGATCTCATTTTGTAAGTGAATTTTCTTTCTGATTTAAAGATGTTTCTTTGGATTGCTTGACGACTTGAAAGAGAATATAGGAAAATAGAACTTAATTAGTGTTTCCAGCTAGCTAAACTTCACAAAAATCTGCTCTCTATATTCATCCTGTGTTGGTTAAGATGAACAAAACATGGTTACTATACTTAAACCAGGGTAACCACAAATTAACCATGCTTTTGCTACACTAACCATAGTTTAACCATGATATTGTATTAAAACTGTGGTAATACAAAAGAAAGAAAAAACAAAAACATGGTTACTACACATTTACTATAGTAAAACCATGGTTAATTCTCTTAAAAGATTTGTATTTGTGTATTCTTTCTTTTTTCTTTATGTGTTTATAACTGTGCTGCTTTAATGGTTTGATGTTTTGTACTGTTTAATCAAAAATAAAAAAAAGAAATCAGAAAGAAAGGTCCACGATCCATGCACCGAAATCCCTTAAATTGGGGGCTTAAATTGTAAAATGTGCTGCTCCGAAGTTCCGATCTGAATCAAATGATTCGTGATCCGATTGGAGCGCTTCGAAACAGTGAATCATTTTGTGACGCAGTGACTCCCATCACTATACGTGCTTTTAAAAAATCATTACAATTGATGTCGAAATTGGAAAATGTTTTTTTTTTTACAATAAATGCTGCATTTGGATCTGCTTGTTTTGGAGCTTTCCGTGACAGAATAAACCAGCCATTTAGAGATCCAGCAGCTAGACTGAGCTATTGAGTTGTGGACTATGGGCAATCGAATTCTTCCTCCTGTTTCGAAGGAGGAGCGGAAAGCTCGGCTCAGGATGTTGGCGGATCTTCGGTAACAGGGGATGCAAGTGGGTGGACTGGCACAGACTTTTTGGACATTGCCGGTAGGATTGGAACTTTGTAATTCTGAGCTCAGCAAGATTTTAAATGATTACCTAGACAATACCTTGCCTCCTTGGGTGATGGAGGGGCTTAAAACTCTTGACTTTTGGAGTTTTATTATCTCTGTTACCGCAATTTAGTAGTGTAACCTTTTCTACTTTGCCTCGCTTCGAGAGGGATTCGAACCGTGGTCTCCGGCGTGGGAGGCAGGCACTCTAACAAGGAGGCTAAAGGCCACGGCCTATTGCATCAAGTCACCAGAGCGCCTCTTTTTGAGATCAGGGGAGTGAGGTTTACATGCAACAGCACTTACTGGCCTACGACAGTTACAGTAGCATCATGTCGATCTGAGCCGATTGCAGTGCCCCCGGAGATACCAGAGTCTGCTCCAGCTGACAGTGAATCTTCACAGTCTCTGTCTCGCAAGCGAAGGTCAAGGAGGAAGAGGGCAGCAATGACTACCCTGGTGGTCCCGAGTCTGGTGGTCCTGGAGGACCTGACTCCGGTGGTATCAAGTCCGGTGGTTCTGGAGGACCTGATTTCGGTGGTCCCGAGTCCGGTGTTCCTGGAGGACCTGATTTCGGTGTTCCCGAGTCCGGTGGTTCTGGAGGACCTGATTTTGGTGGTCCCGAGTCCGGTGTTCCTGGAGGACCTGATTTTGGTGGTCCCGAGTCCGGTGTTCCTGGAGGACCTGATTTCGGTGTTCCCGAGTCTGGTGTTCCTGGAGGACCTGATTTCGGTGGTCCCGAGTCCGGTGGTTCTGGAGGACCTGATTTCGGTGGTCCCAGTCCGTGGTTCTGGAGGACCTGATTTCGTGGTCCCGAGTCCGGTGTTCCTGGAGGACCTGATTTCGTGGTCCCGAGTCCGTGTTCCTGGAGGACCTGATTTCGTGGTCCCGAGTCCGGTGTTCCTGGAGGACCTGATTTCGGTGGTCCCGAGTCCGGTGTTCCTGGAGGACCTGATTTCGGTGGTCCCGAGTCCGGTGTTCCTGGAGGACCTGATTTCGGTGGTCCCGAATCCGGTGTTCCTGGAGGACCTGATTTCGGTGTTCCCGAGTCTGGTGGTCCTGGAGGATCCAACCCGGTGGTATCGAGTCCGGTGGTCCTTGAAGATCTGACTCCGGTGGTCTCAGAGTTCGCCACAGAACCGCCCAATTTCACTGCTGCTGCCATTATCAAGGCGGCCGTCTTTGCCTTTGGCCTCTGTACTGTCCTGCGTGCTTGGGAGCATTCAGAGTCACTCCAGAGCCCGCTCCAGTCCGGGAGCCCTCAGATTCCACTCAAATCTACAAGTTCACTCCAGAACTTTTAGTCTGCCCTTTTACAGTCAAGGAGTCCGTTGCTGAGGTGCCTGTCTGTCCTGTTGCAGCCATTGAGGCTGTTACTAAACTCTCTGTGCTCTTCTTTGCAGTCCTGCCTGAGCCACTAGGGGGTTCATCTGCCTTGTTAGCTCCGATGAGGTGGTCTTCAGCTCCACCTTTACGGTCTGCCATGCTCCTGGCTCTGCCCTGGTTGCCTGCCGGGGTTGTTGTTCACCCGGAGCCTCGCTGGTCTGTCCCTTCGGTCCCGCCCTGGCACCCTTGTCTGCCTCTGTCTCCGGGCCCTCTTCCGCTACACGGGCCTGGCCCACCATCCCTCCCCCTGATCTGCCTCCTTTCCACCTCCCTCCTGAACTTTTGTGTTTTCTGGTGGAGCGTCTGGTATCCGCTCCTTAAAGGGGAGGTAATGTCACAATGTCTGGTTGGTGTGCCCATGTAAGGCCACTAGAGGGCACATTTCTTTATTGTGTTTGTTTCTCTGGACTTCAGTTCCCATCACCCTTTGCTTTGACAATCAAATCTCATTTCATTCAGCTGTGTCTCATTTCCTTGTTAACTTATCCTCATATAAGCCCGGTTATCTGTGTCTTTGGTTGCTGATTTATTATTTTCTGTTATGCGTTTTCTGATGCTCTGTTTTGCACTGATTTGGATTATTCTTTGTTTTGGGATTTTTTACAATAAATGCTGCATTTGGATCTGCGTGTTTTGGAGCTTTCCGTGACACTACATACACATATTTAATTTTTTGATCAAAATTGTTGCTAGGGACAATTTAGCAGTCTCTGTATCTTGGTAGGGACATGTCATAGCATCAAGCCCTTGCTCTGAACTTTATATTCTAATATTATTTTAAGTCCTTTCATCAAATAAAAAGTATTTTTATTTTAACTTAAGAATAAAAATAAATAGCTAAATAAATAAATAATTTTATACAACTAAACATACCACAATATAAACAAAAGAAGAAAAGTTGAATGAATAAAATAAAAATAAACCTAAAACATTTTATACAAATAAACAACAAAGAATCACTAAATAAATAAATAAATGTAAAACATTTTATACAGCTAAACATAACAGCATTTTGGACACGATTTGTGTAAAGAAAAGATCACAAATCGTACAAAACAGAAACATTTTGTAAAACTGATTTACTTTGAAATGATTTTTCTCAGAAATTTCATCAAAAATAATTTCGCTCAAATACTTAATTACAAAGAAGCGGCAAGTAACATCAAATTAAATGAGAATTTTTTTTTTTTTTTTTTTAAGTAGAAAGACTGAAATAGTATTTGAAATATCTGTTTTATTTATAACTTTGAAAAATGTTTTTATTCCACAGTGCATGATTATGTATGTAAGACATTTATTTCATTACTCAATTTCCTAAAGTTCAATCTGAAATGACTGACAGCGGAGTGCAGTGTTTTTAGTCTGGTGTCCCAGACGCGCGTCTGCTGCGGTAACATTCACAAACCACGACACACACACACCAAACACACACGTGCTGCACTCGTTAAAAACTCATTAACCACCTCAGGCCGTCACTGAAGGAAGACAGAAATAGAAGAGTCTGTCTGCGTCTGCTGTGGGTTTTAATTAGATACGTCAGAACAGTAATTTAGTCACAATAACTGATGCTCAGAAATGAAACTGTCTGAGGAGTCAGAGGGCAAAGGTCACAACATAAGATATTTACATGCTTCCCAGAAGACAAAACAAACAAGTTACACTGATCATTCTGATCAAAACTTTATTCTGGACAGAGTTATTTTAGCTTTCATTCAATTTAGATTTAATTAAATATTTTCTATATGTATTTAAATTTTTGTTAAAGTTTTAGTAATTTGTATTACTTCTTGTTTTTTAAAATGTATACATAGTTTTTTTTTTTTTTATTCATAAAGTTTTAGATTTAGTTTTAGTTGTTTAGCACTAGTAACTTGAACATATATTTATAAAAATATTATAAATAATAAAATATATTAAAATATTATACATTTGATTACGATCATTAAAATTTTTTTTTTTTCAATTAATATTTATTTTATTTCAAGTGATTAAAATGTTTTTTTATATGGTTTTAGTTAAATGATAACCAATAATAGTTATAACTGATTAAGGGCAGTATGAAATAAACTAAAAGGTTTTAGTTATTTGAATACTAGTAACTTAAACTAATATATTTATAGACTATATTATAAATAAAATATATTAAAATATTATACATTAGATTTTTTTATATTTTAGATAAAGTCCTTATTACTTTTTAGTATTTATTATTATTATTATTATTATTATTATGATTTATTGAGGTATTTATTAATATTTGAAATGTGTTTATATTTTCAGTTTTTATTTTTTATTTAAGTTTTAGTAACTTTGGCATGTGCTTCTGCTATTTGTATTCATATATATATATGTATATATGTGTGTGTGTGTGTGTGTATGTATTGAAAAGGCTTGAGGAATTATTAAACTGGGCTAGAATGAAGATAAAACCAGCCAAGTCACGCAGTCTTTTGATCCGCAAAGGAGTCAGGAGGGATAACATCATCTCTGTGGACGGCGAGGAAATCCCACCATCAGCTTGGGCTACCAGCGGAGGTGTGTCAGGCAGAGATGCCTTGCAGGTATGCTTACCTGTGCTTTCATCTATACAGTGGGGAAAAAATTATTTGATCCCCTGCTGATTTTGTACGTTTACCCACTGACAAAGTCCCTTTGATGCGGTGCAGCTGTCCTGTCCCCTTAGCAGAAAAACACCCCCAAAGCATAATGTAAAGGGTTTTGCCACCAAGTACTAAATCATGTTTTGCGAAGGGGTCAAATACTTATTTGACATTACAATGCAAATCAATTTATAACTTTTTTGAAACGCATTTTTCTGGATTTTTTTGTAGTTATTCTGTCTCTCACTGTTCAAATAAGCCTATCATTAAAATTACAGACTGATCATTTCTTTGTCAGTGGTTAAACGTACAAAATCAGCAGGGGATCAAATAATTTTCCCCCCACTGCATGTATGCATGTATATATATACCCACACACACACACACACAGTGGGGCAAAAAAGTATTTAGTCAGCCACCAATTGTGCAAGTTCTCCCACTTAAAAAGATGAGAGAGGCCTGTAATTTTCATCATAGGTATACCTCAACTATGAGAGACAAAATGAGAAAAAAAATCCAGAAAATCACATTGTAGGATTTTTAAAGAATTTATTTGCAAATTATGGTGGAAAATAAGTATTTGGTCAATAACAAAATTTCATCTCAATACTTTGTTATATACCCTTTGTTGGCAATGACAGAGGTCAAACGTTTTCTGTAAGTCTTCACAAGGTTTTCACACACTGTTGCTGGTATTTTGGCCCATTCCTCCATGCAGATCTCCTCTAGAGCAGTAATGTTTTGGGGCTGTCGCTGGGTAACAGCGGGTTGAGATCTGGACACTGGCTCGGCCACTCCAGGACCTTGAAATGCTTCTTACGAAGCCACTCCTTCGTTGCCCGGGCGGTGTGTTTGGGATCATTGTCATGCTGAAAGACCCAGCCACGTTTCATCTTCAATGCCCTTGCTGATGGAAGGAGGTTTTCACTCAAAATCTCACGATACATGGCCCCATTCATTCTTTCGTTTACACGGATCAGTCGTCCTGGTCCCTTTGCAGAAAAACAGCCCCAAAGCGTGATGTTTCCACCCCCATGCTTCACAGTAGGTATGCTGTTCTTTGGATGCAACTCAGCATTCTTTGAGTTTTTACCAAAAAGTTCTATTTTGGTTTCATCTGACCATATGACATTCTCCCAATCCTCTTCTGGATCATCCAGATGCTCTCTAGCAAACTCCAGACGGGCCGGACATGTACTGGCTTAAGCAGGGGGACACGTCTGGCGCTGCAGGATTTGAGTCCCTGGCGGCGCAGTGAGTTACTGATGGTAGCCTTTGTTACTTTGGTCCCAGCTCTCTGCAGGTCATTCACTAGGTCCCCGTGTGGTTCTGGGATTTTGCTCACAGTTCTTGTGATCATTTTGACCCCACGGGTGAGATCTTCGTGGAGCCCCAGATCGAGGAGATTATCAGTGGTCTTGTATGTCTTCCATTTTCTAATAATTGCTCCCACAGTTGATTTCTTCACACCAAGCTGCTTACCTATTGCAGATTCAGTCTTCCCAGCCTGGTGCAGGTCTACAATTTTGTTTCTGGTGTCCTTTGACAGCTCTTTGGTCTTAGCCATGGTGGAGTTTGGAGTTGGACTGTTTGAGGTTGTGGACAGGTGTCTTTTATACTGATAACGAGTTCAAACAGATGCCATTAATACAGGTAACGAGTGGAGGACAGAGGAGCCTCTTAAAGAAGTTACAGGTCTGTGAGAGCCAGAAATCTTGCTTGTTTGTAGGTGACCAAATACTTATTTTACCGAGGAATTTACCAATTAATTCTTTAAAAATCCTACAATGTGATTTTCTGGATTTTTTTTCCTCATTTTGTCTCTCATAGTTGAGGTATACCTATGATGAAAATTACAGGCCTCTCTCATCTTTTTAAGTGGGAGAACTTGCACAATTGGTGGCTGACTAAATACCTTTTTGCCCCACTGTATATATATCGCACCCAGTATTTAAGGCAAGGCAAGATTTTAAGCTTAAGCTTCATATTGAATATTATACTTTATTTTATTTCAGCTTTACTTCAGTTGATGAAAATAATTTTTAATAGTTTTCATTAACGAGAACAGCACTGTGACAGCAGAAGTGAACTGTGATTGGTCACTTCACGTCAATCAAACGTGTGTTGTACGTTCTCACCTCTCGCTCTTCAGCTGTGCGAATCTCTTCCGAATGTCGTCAACAGTGACTTCAAAAAACTCGTCAGGAAGTTCTGCGTTGTCATGGCGACGGGCTCCGGAGTCCAGATGGAAGACCAGCGGCTCCCTGTCGACCGGCTGCACAAACACACGATTCACTGATTCATCACGAGTCACTGATTCATCACGAGTCACTGATTCAATCTGAGTGAGTCAATCTGTGGAATCAGTGTCCATCTCTTGATTCATTATTAGCTGATCTGTAGGAAATTCTATGAATATGTTTTATTGATAATATAAAGTGTGTATTATCGGTAGAGATGCTATATCATGTATATCTGTAGGTAAATATAGCTACACATTGCAGCACTGCTTAAAGTTACTGAATACAGCTTAAAGATACATGAACGAGAAAATAAAATAGAACACGTATGAAAAAAACGAGTTAAGTGCAAGAAGTTGCATTACTAATTTTCGTTTAAGTATTTTAGCCTTAACCCTAAGCATAAAAATAGCCACACCTACTGATTAACATATGATTTGCATACAGGTTGACTTTGAAAATGAAACAAATGCGAATTGTGAAAAAAGAAAATGGAAAATTAAAACTGAAAATTAAATTGTCACTATTATTACACATTATTAACACGCTTTGTAAACAAAGTATCTATAATTTCTTTTTCACTTTAATATATTAAGTCTTGCATTAAGACTGCAATTCACCAATTTGACAGTGACGATGCATTGTCATCATTAAAATTAAATTAAAATCATTTAATATGATTTTCATTTTTGGCACATATTTTCAGGTCTTATTATTAAATAGACTAACTGCACATGAAACTCACAGCACTGTATATTTAATATTTATCTTTTTTTATTTGTCCGAACTTATCTGCATTTTTGTGCACATTTTTAACAACAAAGATAAAATAAAAAAGCAAAAAAAAATATACTGTTTGCAATATAAAGATTAATTATACTGTGATATATCTAAATCATTATAATGAAATAAAATCACTCATATTGTGAAATAAGGTTTTGGTCATATCGCCCAGCCTTAATATGAATTAATACATAACTAACTAACAAAAAAAAAAGGCAAGGATCTGACGTATTGATGAAATATCTTAAGAAAGAGAATGGCTATATACTGATGTCTGACTGTATGATCCTGTGAGGGACACAAGTGTGTTTTTACCTCCAGAAATTCGTCTGATTCCTCTTCATCCCTCGTCGCTTGTTTGGCACTCACTGACCGCTGAAACACAAGAAACATCCACAAACACTTCAGTCTGAGAGACAGCAAACACCAGACGACTAGAAAATGTACCAGCTATGAAGAAAAAAAGTGTGTGTTGGTGTTTGTGTGATCGAATCTAAACATAGTGATGCATGATTGAACTCAGACACAACAATAACACAGCGTCCATCTCTCAGAGAAATCAACAACAGAGCAGAACGGCACACATAAAAGACCTGCAGATGAACACAAAACACGGGAGAAGATTTCCCATGAAAAAGATGTTTAAAAGTTTGGAATGATTAGGATTTTGTTTCTGAAAGGAGTTTCTTCTGCTCACCAAGGCTGAATTTATTTGATTAAAAATAAAGTAAAAACATTCAAAATTGTGAAATATTATAATGTAAAACAGATGTGGATGTGTGTTAAACTAATGTATTTCTGTGATGCGCAGCTGTATTTTCAGCATCATTACTGCAGTCTTCAGTGTCACATGATCTTCAGAAATCATTCTAATATGCTGCTCAACAAACATTTCTGATTATTAGCAATGTTGAAAACTGTTGTGCTGCACAATATTTTTGTGGAAATCGTGATTCAAAAGTTTGGAGTGAATAAGATTTAAATAAAAAAATTATTCATCAAGAATGCATTTGTTTGATGATTAGATAAATTTATATCATTGGGTACTAATTGAAAATAATTTAACTAAAGTCAGTTTCTCTCCACTTCTGTTTAGATACTGGTTCAGTTTTTTAGTTTTTATTTTCCTCCTGCTTTTATTTTAGTTAAAATATTTTTCTTTAAAAAAAAAAACAACTTAATGACTAAAAAATAAACAAAAATAAAAAATGAAAACATAAAAGCAAATACAGAATAATAAATAAAAAATATAATCATATATAAATGTACCCTTTTGCATATATATGTACTTTGTATACAATTATATATATATATATACATACATATACACATAAACACAGATTGGGGTGATTTTTTTAATCTCTTTTTATTATTTGGTATTTTTTTATTATTGAATTATAACTTATTCATCAATGATGCATTAAATTAATCAAAAGTGACAGTAAAGGCATTTATAATGTTACAAAAGATTTCTATTTCAAATAAACGCTATTCTTTTAAACTTTAAACTTTCAATTCATCTGTAAATCCTGAAAAATAAAATGTTTGACGTTTCCACAAAAATATTGGGCAGCAAATATCAATTTCAACATTGATAATAATCAGAAATGTTTCTTGAGCAGCAAATCAGCATATTAGAAGACTGAAGACTGGAGTAATGATGCTGAAAATTCAGCTTTGATCACAGAAATAAATTACATTTTAACAGATATTCACATAGAAAACAGCTGTTTTAAATTATAATAATATTTCACAATTTTACAGTATTTTTAATCAAATAAATGCAGCCTTGATGTGCAGAAGAGACTTCTTTCAAAAACATCACTTTTGTCCCCCTGTGTGTTTTAAAATGTCATTTATTCCCGTGATGAAAAACCCAAAAAGAAAACAAAATGTGTGACAGCAAATGAAGAAACAGGAAGTAAACAGACCTTGATTTCTTGGCTGGGTTTGGGTTTTTTGGCTTTCGGCGGGCTGCCGGACACACATGACGACCATGACGTGGACGTCTTCAGTCCAGCTGCCCCAGTTCCTCCCAGACGCTGTCCGCTTCCCGAAAATGGCACAAAGTCAGAGGGCGTGGCTGAGGGGGCGGAGCCATGGCACTGTTGGGACGTCCCAGGTCGCTCGTCGTCCTCTTGTGGCATTAGTTTGGCCTGTGGAGGCTGGTTGGTTTTGGGCCACACCCCCTGCTCTCGGCTCACGCTTGGCTCCTCCTCTTCCTGTTTGACAGGATGGTGGTTTAGCAGGGCGGCGACCTCAGTGGGAGGAGCTGGGGTTTCCATGAGAACGGGGGCGGGCTCCTCAGGTGGTTCTGGAGGCGGTTGTGATACGGTTGTCTTGGCAACAGCATCTGTTGGCATAGCGACCGCATCCACGGATGCAGCAGGACACGAGGAGCCAGAGCCTTTCAGCACATAACTAATGAACAGAAAAGTCATTGTCATCATCATAATAATCATGTGACAGTGATGTGACGTCACCGCTGAGACAAACAGCTCACCGTATGATGGCACTTCCTCCGGTGAGACCCAGAGACTTCAGAGTAGTCTTCTTCAGCACATCCTTACCGCTGACCTACACAACAACAACAAGACATGAAACTGCAATTTAAAGGGAACCTATTATGCAAAATTCACTTTTATATGTTGTTTGAACATAAATGTGTGTTGGCAGTGTGTGTACACAACCACCCTACAATGATAAAAATCCAACTGCCCTTTTTTTTAAATCCCCATAAATCATAAACAGTGTCTCAGAACAAGCGATTTGCAGAATCTGTACAATTTGATGTCACATATTACAAGCCCCGCCCTCGACTGTTGACGGACACTGCCGTATTAGCAGAGACCCCGCCCTGGTGAGCCGCACACAATCCGCCAAGCAGCATTCAAGTAAGAAATGTCTTATTAAAGCTACAGACGTTATTCAGTCCAGAGCAGTGAGTGATTGTGTTTTATTTGATTGTTATATATTAACAGCGTAGACGGCAGTATAAGTTCTATATATTACGCTGCTGTCACTTAATACACAGATCTAATATAAACTTGAGATTTCTTTCCCAGCTGTTTACCTTCACACACATAACCGACTGTGTTTTTGCAACTTATGCATGTTTTTAACAAAAGTGTGTGTATTTGACAGTTCAAGCGCAATAAGATGTGAAAGAGAACTTAGTTTAACTGATATGTCTTTAAAACACATGATTGCAGTGCAATAGACATGATAATCAAAACCAAACAGATGTTTTTTTAGCAGAGTATCTGAGGTACGAGCTGTAAAGGCACAGCCCTATTCTGGAAAAGGGGATGGAGAGCAGCAGCTCATTTACATTTAAAGAGACATGCACGAAAACGGCTTCCACACCAAATAAGCATTTTCAAAATGATTTAATAAATTATCTGTGGGGTATTTTGAGCTGAAACTTCACAGACACATTCTGGGGACACCTGAGACTTACATTACATACTGTAAAAAGGAGCATAATAGGTGCACTTTAATTCCACAATGTAACAGATTTGAGAATAAAGCAGTACATTAATGAGAAAACCATACATGCGACGTTCCATCGCCCACAAAAAAGACGAATTCACAAAACATTCATGTTGTATTCGGGTCGGCCCAGAGACGTTTAGATATTTAGTTTATGAATTTAAGACTTTCAGGCCTTAATTCATGGAAGAGTGAATTAAGACTCGCAGAAACTCTGTATCTTAACTTATTTCTTAAGGAGACGTGTGTGGGAACGTGCAATACGTCAGTAAATGAAGTCATCCTGATTTGATGCTGACTTTAACAGCACACAGAGATCAAGCGCTGGTCTCACCTCATCTCTCATGTAAACACACACTGGCGTCGGTCCAGACGCGTCCAGATCAGACGTCCTGTTGAGGAGGAAACACATCACAATATCTGTCAGGAGAGAACAAACAAACACACGGGCCGGACTCTGAACACAAACACGTGTGTCAGATATACTGTTTATATTCTGAGTCCCTGGACTGAGACCAGCAGGTTTTTGGAGCCAGTTTTTCTCCACGTTTTTGGGAAAACGGCTGTGGATTTTATGGGAATAAAACATGGAATCAAATGGAATCCCACTGTATTTAAATTACAGTTTTGTGAGAGAAGAGGGGGAGTGGCCAGTGAGAAAGGGGGAGGGGCCTGTTGTAGCAGTGGGATGAGCTTGTGAGAACATGAGCAGGTGTTTAACCCTCATTATGCATTCATAATCTGCTTACTATATTCATATTCCAGGATTCCATTTGGAGCCGAAGAATCACTATTTTTAAAGCAGTCATAACTTAATATTTTTCAACTAAAACAAATTTTTAAAGTTTTGAATGTTACCATGTTTTTACCATGTTAATGCATTAACTGTGCATTTATATGCAAAGCATTTACATTTATTAATGCATTTACTCTTTTTTTAAAAAAAATTGTATAAATACAAAAATTGAGAAATTCTTTGAAATGTGAAATATATTTTGTTGTTCTCTCAATATTAATAAATTGTATTTGAATATATCATTGCATGAAACTTATAAGAATATATAGTCTGAGAATTATTAGTAATTCCTTTAAATGTATTACTCATGTTTGCACAAAAACAATCCTAATTTATAAAACCTAAATATTTATTTCTAAGAAAACAGCAAATATTACTCTGAAAAGTTTGCACATTCACTTTTAGATGAAAAAATCTAAGAATTTTTCATGCTGCAATGGTTTCTGCAAGTCTTTTGACACTAATATAATTTCATAGATCATTTTACAGAAAGTGTTTTGACACCTAATAGAACTCCATACATATTAAACTTATTTTAAATGGCTGTCTCTGATAAAATAATTGTAAAAAATATAAAAAAATAAATGATGTGTATTTTAAGGGTCTCAACGCATTTGCAAAGTATTGTTCGCTTACTAAAAACTATGCATATGTTTATTTATCTACTGTCAAAACGGACCGGAACGCATTATGAGGGTTAAAGTTTGGCAGCGGCGCTGAAGTGCTCGTAAAACGGCCCGCGAGCCTCAGAGTTCACACGATCTGGCTGCATTTAAAAACCGCAGCGGGGAACTCGATTCTGCTGGAGAGGAATGTGTTTTACTTCAATCAATAGAGTCAGAAAGAACACACACATTTCACATATAAACAACATACTCAGAAATGAATCAGCTGCAGCTTTCTCTCACAGAACAACACACACCTGGTTTGAGGAAAGTGGGTCAGTAGATCCCATAACGTCTGTCCACTCGAGAAAGAGCCTTGAAGACGAGAGCCGTCCTCCATCTGCAGCGCGATCCGCACCTGAACCAAAACAAACGTGAGAGAGAAATCATTATTAAGAACTATTATGAACTCACTAGCATTCAAAATGTTTTTAAAGTTTAAAGAAGCCTCTTCTGCTCAAGACTGCATTTGTTTGATCAAAAACAAAGAGAAATATTATTATAATTTAAAACAGCTGTTTTCTAAGTGAATATCTGTTAAACTGTAATTTATTTCTGTGATGCACAGCTGTATTTTCAGCATCATTACTGCAGTCTTCAGCGTCACATGATCTTCAGAAATCATTCTAATATACTGATTTGCTGCTCAACAAACATTTCTGATTATTATCAATGTTGAAAACAGATGTGCTGCATGATATTTTTGTGGAAACTGTGGTATATTGTATTTTTCAGGATTCACTGATGAATGGAAAGTTCAAAAGAACAGCATTTATTTGAAATAGAAATCTTTTCTAACATTATACATGTCTGTACTGATACTTTTGATCAATTTAATGCATCCTTGGTGAATAAAAGCTTTATTATTTTTATTTATTTCTTTTTAAAATCATACTGAGCTTGAACTTTTGAACGACAGTATATATATATTTTTGAGAAAATGCAGTCAGGTCTATGTATATTTGGACACTGACACAATTTTCGCGGACTTCAGTTGTTGTTTGTTTGTGGCTCTTTCTGTCTGTAGTTTAGTCTTCAGCGAGTGAAATGCTGCTCGATCGGGTCGAGATCAGGAGATTGACTCGGCCGGTGCAGAATATTACACTTTTTACCTTCACAAACTCCTGGGTTGCTTTTGCTGTATGTTTTGGGTCAAAGTATGAAGCGCCGCTGAATCAGCTTTGCTGTATTTGACTGAATCTGAGCAGAGAGTATATCTCTACACACTTCAGAACTGATCCGCTGCTTCTGTCTCATCTTCACTGAACAGTAACACAGAGCCACTGAAGCCGTGCAGCTCATGATCACTGCTCCGTGATTCACAGATGATGCTGTGTGCTTTGATCATGAGCTTCTCCAAGCCTTCTGCAGACTTTTTTCTTCCCGTCATTCTGGTACAAGTTCATCTTAATGTCAGCCATCCAAAGAATGCTTTTCCAGAAGTGCTCTGGTTTTTTTAGATGTTTTTTGGTAAAGTCTAATCTATCTTGTGGTGAAGCCTCTGGTGAAGTCTTCTCTTGATTGTAGACGTGTCTGTCTCCTGGAGAGTGTTCTTCTCTTGGCTGGATGTTGTGAAGGGTTTTGTCATGGAGAGGATTCTCCGATCATCACCACTGTTGTCCTCTGTGGACGTCCAGATCTTTCTATGTTTATGAGCTCATCAGTGTGTTCTTGTTTTCTCTGAACGTACCAAACTGTTGATTTAGCTCCTAATGTTCCTGCTGTCTCTCTCTGATGGATCTGTTTTGTTTTTGAAGCCTAACAATCCTCTGTTTCTCTTGTATGAAGAGATCCTTTGACTGCATGATGTGGTTCACAGCAACAGCTTCCAAATGCAAATAACACACAAAAAAATACGAATGCATGATATATCGGCCACCATATCGGTATCGGCCGATAAATGTTAGTTTTTCTGTTATCGTTATCGAACCAATAAGAAAATTTGGCCGATATATTAAAGCCGATAAATAATGCATTATTTGCTTCAGATGCGCACTGTTCGCCGTGATGGTTTTTAATTGCTTGAAATATTATTGGAATCACTTTGAAAAGGAAGATACAGTAAAGTGCAACATGTGCAGGGCAAGTCTGTCATATTATAATGAGAACATTACTGTAAAATAATTAATGTAATCTTTGTGCGCCCATGTTTTAGCGCATTGTTACGGGAAGAGCGCATCCACCACGGAGCTACACATTCATGCACAGTTAAGTTCGCTTGTGCATTTGCAGCCTTTTGTGCAATTGTGGATTGTAATATTGTGTTTATTTTATGCATATATATATGATTTATCTCATAGGCCTATAGAATTCGTCTGGTTAAGCTAATAGAGCGTTAATAAATCGCTTCTGTGATCATCTTTAGCTCAGCACATGCAGCTCAAACAGCAACGCACAACATTAATAACAATGATTGGGACTATCATATATATAATATTATAATGAGAACACTATTATAATAAAACGTTGTGAATTCTTTGGTTTAATTTGTCGTGTTTCAGCGTGTTGTTGCGGGATAAGCCAAGAGCGTGTCACATCTTATTAGCGCATAACTTAGTTCAAGATCTTGCGCATTTGCATCTTTTTGTGCATATAATATTTTGTTTATGTTGTATAAATAATAAGCGCTTCAGTTTACCAGTGTTCATTCAGCTCTTCAGCAGTGCTAAAACTGCATGCTGCTATTTGAAACAGTGGAATTAATTTAACGTACTACTTTTTCAAAATCATTGATATATGAATAATAATCACTACTTTTATTTTTCTTATTATTTTCATCAATAATATGGTTTAATTTAAAATAATTTAATTGTCTGTGCAGAGGCTATTCCATTTAATTTATCCATGGCATATGGTTTTAGATTTTGTTTTTACATGTAATGTTAAGTAATGTTGTCCAGTGACTTGTTTGCATTGTTTTATTTATTTGTAAGGCTGCTTTATGTCTGATTTATGTTGAAGTGTTTAATGGCTTTTAATGATGAGACTTTTGAGAAAAATTGAATTTAGATTTATCGGCCAACATATCGGTTATCGGCTTTCATGTATAAAGAATTATCGGTATCGGACCAAAATTCATATCGGTGCATCCCTAAAAAAATAAATAAAATAAAAATAAACTCCAGGCCTTTTACCTGCTTAATTGATGTAGAAATAATGAAGGAATAGCCCACATCTGTCCATGAAATGGCTTTTGAGTCAATTGTCCAATTACTTATGGTCCCTTGAAAAAGGGGGGAGGTACATATTAAAGAGCTGTTAAATTCTTTAACCTTTCCTCCAACTGTGATGAGAATTAAAGCTCAGAGTCTGCACTTCAAGCCCGTATTCATTATATAACTGTAACTCAATATGTTTTGGTCAACAGCTAAAATAATAAAATATTGTGCCCGTGTCTAAATATATATGGACCTAACTGTATATATTTAACTAAAATAAAAGCAGGAGGAGACTTAAAAATAAATAAATAAAATAAATAAATAAATTGAAGCAAAATCTAAACAGAATTAGAGAGAAAATTACTTTAATTTAGGAAGTACTCTGATGTCATCAACCATAAAAACAAGCAGAGTAGTATATTTAAATAATATTATAGTTTAGTGACTTTTTGAATTAGCTTTTTATTTTCAGTTTTCATTTTAGATTACTTTACCAAAAAACTGCATATAAAATAAAATTCAAAGCTAATCCATGTATAGCACTAGATAAAAGTACTCTTTTGTTGTTTTGATGAGCTAAGTTCACAGGAAGTGCTGTATGACATCAGAGCTCAGGCTCGATGACATCATCAGCTCCGCCGAGCTGCACGCAGTTAAACACGCAACACGAGAGCTCAGATCGCATCTGCTGTTTTACAGGACTGTGTTTATAGCGGCGAGAGACAGCGAGAGGAGCGCTGGTGTGTTTGTAGCCGGATGAAAGGAAAATGAAAATCACGCTCTCGTTTGATTGAGAGATCAAGGAGAAAGCGATTAATGAGCTCGTAAAGCATGATGGGTAAACCACCGCCCTGCGGCCGCTCTCGCTCATGCTTCAGGCATGTGGAGCTGGGAGTGTGCGTGTGTGTGTGTGTGTGTGTGCGGTTCATATCGAACACAAACACGGGCCTTGATGTTCTGCCCGGCTCCGTCTCACATTCTTCTGCTCAATTACAGGCTCCTCAGCATCTCCTGCGTGCTTTTCAGGTTTTATCTCTTATAAAATTATTTGTGAGCCTGGACCACAAAACCAGTCTTAAGTGTCAATTTTTCGAAATTGAGATTTATGCATCATCTGAAAGCTGAATAAATCATCTTTCCATTTTGTTAGGATCGGACAATATTTGTCTGAGATACAACTATTTGTAAATCTGGAATCTGAGGGTGCAAAAAAATCTAAATATTGAGAAAATCACCTTTAAAGTTGTTCAAATTAAGTTCTTAGCAATGCATATTACTAATCAAAAATGAAGTTTTGATATATTTACGGCAGGAAATTTACAAAATATCTTCATGGAACATGATCTTTACTTAATATCATAATGATTTTTGGCATAATAGAAAAATGTATAATTTTGACCCATACAATGTATTGTTGGCTATTGCTACAAATATAGCTGTGCTGCTTATGACTGCTTCTGTGCTGCAGGAACACATTATGGAACTGAAGGGGAGTTCAGGTTATTATTTACCGCACGCTTGTGAGGCTTTGAAACACATTCAAGAGTTTTAAGACCGTTTGGATCCGACTCTCATTTCTTTCATGTTTATAACTGCATTGTTATTGTGGTGTTGTTGACTTCTGATTTCCATAAACGAACAAAAAATGAACTCGCTGTCTGACTGGGCAGTTTATTTTTTACCGAATACACCAACAGTCAAACATTTGTTGACAGGTCGACAAATTAAAAATTAATTATTTAGAAATATTTTTAAGAAACTAAAAATTACAAAAAATAAACTGAAAATATAACAATAAAAGGAAATACAAAAAATATATTAAGTACATATACCGTTATATATAAAAGCTGATTCCAAAAAATATATAAGCTAATTCCACTGCTTCCAAAAATTCTTTTAAACTATAATAGTATATAAATATACTATTTTGCTTTAGTCGTTGTGCATACTTAGAAAACTAAACCTCGCCAAAAAAATAAATTAAAAAAATTAAAATCTCTTTAAGAAACAAAAACATAAAAAAACAAAAGACAAAAACATGTACAAAATTACCAAAAAATAAACTAACTAAATATAAAATATAAAAATACAAGTTAATTAAAAACAATAAAACTATAACTATAAGCAAATATACTTTTTTGCTTCAGTTGTTGCACATACTTAAACTAAAATTTTAATTAAAATTTTAATTTAAGAAGTTTTTAAGAAACCAAAACCAAAAACATGATGAAAGCACATAAAAATACAAAAATGTAAAAATTCAACATCATAAAGTTTGAGGGTTATGATTAAAATCATATTTCTTATTTTCATTTAGTTTAACCTGAAGTATTAAAATAAACTAATGAACTAAAACTTATATATATAAACAAAATCTAATAAAAATGATAACACAAAAATTCTAAATCTATAACTAAAATAAAGCGAAGACAAAATATAAAAATAAAATCAAGTCAAAAACTATAATAGTATATCAATGATATTAAAATAACTGCTAGTAGCAGTTGATCAGAAAATCTCAGTCTAGCTGCTGCGCAAACACGACACGAACACGCAAACAAACACGCAATCGACAGGAACGCATAATTACAGCGACTCGTTAACACGCTGGACTCAGAAAACATCACACAAATATCTGTTCTGACAAAAGCATAAAGCATCTTACGATCTGCAGCCCTGTCACTCATATTGCAATGGGTTTTATCTGGTTAATTTGACTAATTGTATACATTTTATTAATTTAATAGCATAGCTTTGAGTATTCAGTATTCAAAATGTCAAAAATGTTGGTAGCCTCATATAAAATCAATGTAAAATAAAAAAGCTCATATAAAAGCAGTTATTGAACTGAACCAACATTGAACTAAATTGATCTAAATACTGATTCTATTTTCGTTTTAGAGCTGCTTTACAGCTGAAATTTAACTCGTTTCATAATTGATGAATATTACACAGTTACTGAACCGAATCAAATTGAACAAAACTGATCTAAATACTGATTCTATTTCCTTTTTGGCGCTGCTTTATGGCAAAAAAAAATTTGACATTTTTTATGATGATTGAACTTTAGACAGTTATTGCACCAAATCTTTTTAGATTTGAAAGCTACTTTTTAGCTGAAATTAAACCTTTTTTTTTAAATTTTTTATAATAAATGAACTTTACAGAGTTATTGATCTGAATGTGAATCAAAGTTAACTAAATTGATCTGAATATTGACTTCACTGGCTTTTTAGAGCTGCTTTACAGCTGAAATTGAACTTTTCATCCTTGATGAACTAGAAACAGTTTTTGACCTGAATCTGAATCAACATTGAACTGAATAGATTTGAGTATCGACTGAAATCATATTTTATGTAGTTTGCATCACTGATTGTTCTGATATTTTCCCGTCAGTTACTGTGAAACGATCTGTATTGTATAAAGCGCTGTAGAAATAAATGTGAAAGCTGCCTGAGATGAAGCTACAGTGTTTTCTTTCACTGATTCTTCATAAAAACAAAGGTTTGACTTGATTTTTAAGCGCTTCCAGCTCTATTTTGGAGGGAAGTGGTGAGGGACTGGCCGTGTGTGTGTGTGTGTGTGTGTGTGTGTTCAAAGAGCAGAAACGCAGGTTTTGAAGGGAGGAATCAAACGAGCACACACGCCGCGTGACGCTGTAGTAAACGCTGGGCCGCTGAGGTAATTTAGCACACACACCGCGGTATTACCAGAGATCATTAAACTCCCTGATCACTGACAGACAGCGCATCACTTCTCAGAAAGAGCGCAGCGATGTTTACGAAACTCTTACGTAACGTTCACAGCGCCTGCGGTTGGTTTTAGTCCTGTGCCAAATGTGCTTTTTACTTTTTATCATATTCATCCAAGCTGTCCTGTTTTAGTTTACTGAAAGTCTGGGAAATTTAGTCCAATTTTAGTCAATTAAAGCTTACATTTTTAGTCATACTGCATAAACTGACAATCACAATTATTTTACTCAAAATTACTGATCATTTGAAAAATTACATCAGAACTTGTTTTTATTTTAATTTTTGTTTTTAATTTTTTTTTTCAAATTAGTTCATTGTAATACATCAAATTGCAATAAGCTTTTTTTCTTTCAGGTAACATTATTATTATTTTATATTAGTGCTGTCAACCGATTAATCAGATCCAAAATAAGTTTTTGTTTACATAATATACGTGTGTGCGCTTTGTATATTTATTATGTGTATATAAATACACACACCTATATATTTTGAAGAAATGTACATATTTACATGTATATATTTATATTCATATAATTCATATTATATATAAATATATTTCATATATAAACATATACATGCATGTGTGTGTATTTATATACACATAATAAATATATACAGCACACACACGTATATTATGTAAACAAAAACTTATTTTGGATGCGATTAATCATTTTACAGCACTATTTTATATTATTTAATATATATTATATTATTGAATATTTTTTATATTATTATTTGAAGTAACAAAAAATAGTTTTTTTTATGATTTTAGTTCTAGTTGACTATAATCAGCCTGTTTCAGAACACTAAAAACTGTTATTTAAAAAGCTCTATAAGCATCTTTAGGTTTCATAGTTACTCATTTTTTAACAAAACACTCTACATCTTTTTGTTTTTGTATTAATTAGTAAGAGAGGGACACATTATTGAAGGCCAAAGGCTTATTTTGGGTCAAATCAACCATTTCATAAACCAAAAATTGGATTTTATTAATATTAATAAAGAAAGACAAACGGAAATAGTGATGAGAGTGATATTTATGGAGTAATCCACAATTTTGCAGACGGAGGTCAAAATGAAAATTTTCACGTGAGATTCAGAGCCAAATTATAGCAGTATAAAAAGTCTTCAGAAAGATGGCAGCATCATAATGTTATTTCTACACAGAGATTGGTAGCTCTATTAGTAATATCTGCTGACTTTAGCAGTCTGTGTTGCATTATATGTCTATGGTGACAGTTCAAATATGGGAAAAAAGCACTTTTTGTGTAATTTTTTCCCAAGTTTGATTGCATATAACTCAAGAACTTTTAAAGATACGGCAATATCCTTTTAGATGTTTGTTCTTAATAAGCATTTCTTTTGCAATATTTATTTTTAAGACCCAGTATGGTTCAGTTCCAGAGATATGGGCATTTCACTGTGGTTCCAGGAGTTAATTATTATTGCACACATTTTCAGTGCTCATTCCGTGTCAGTTCTGGATAAAGCAGCCAAACTAAATCAGTTCATTTGATGAAGTTTCACTGGTGTATAAACATGCAGACACACACACCGCACTCTCAGCTCCCTTCTGCGGCCGCGAACACGCCACCATCTCCAGCTTGGCATTATTCGGCAGACTGGCAAAACGCCACTGCAGAGACAAATCTAGAACAATCCTCTGAAACCTGCAGACAAAGAGACAGAGACAATGAGCCACACACACACACACACACACACACTCACGTTTGTTTTTGTGAAAAGTGGGGACTCTCCATAGGCATAATGGTTTTTATACTGTACTTACTGTATGTGCTATTGTCTACACCAACCCTACACCTAAACCTACCCCTTACAGGAGACTTTCTGCTATTTCAGATTTTCAATACACTCCATTCTGAGTGATTTATAAGCGTTTTGAAAAGTGGGGACATGGAGTAATGTCCTGAAAAGTCACCTTCTCCTTGTAATACCTGTCATACCCTTGTTATTATACACATTTATGTCCTCATATGTCACAAAACACACACACACACACAAATGATACACATTGTATTATATTATATTATATATAGTCATGGCCAAAAATATCAGCACCCTTGGTAAATATGATCAAAGAAGGCTGTGAAAATTAATCTGCATTGTTAATCCTTTTGATCTTTTATTTTAAAAAATTCACAAAAATCTAACCTTTCATTGGATAATAATTTAAATTGGGGGGAAATATCATTATGATATAAATGTTTTTCTCAAATACACGTTGGACACAATTATTTGCACCCCTAGAAATTCTTATGAGTAAAATATCTATTTTAAGTATATTCCCATTCATATTCACAATTCTGAGCACTCCAGGGTGATTATGAACATGAAATTATCCAGCCATGGCTTCCTGTTTCACAGAAATATAAATAGGAGGGAAAACAAAGCCCAAATTCCCTTAATCATCATCACAATGAGAAAAACCAAAGAATATATTTCTGATGTGCAGCAAAAGATAATTGAGCTTCACAAATTAGTGAAGCGGCTTTAAGAAAAGAGCTGGAGCAGCGAAAATTCCCATTTCCACCATCAGGGCAATAATTAATAATTTCCAATCAACATAAAATGTTAGGAATCTGCCTGGAAGAGGACGTGTGTCTATATCGTCCTAATGCACGGTGAGAAGGAGAGTTTGAGCGGCTAAAGACTCTCCAAGGACCACAGCTGGAGAACTGCAGAAAATAGTTGAGTCTCGGGGTCAGAAAACATTAAAAAAAATGGTCAAACAGCAGCTACATCACCACATGTTGTTTGGGAGGGTTTCAAGAAGAATTCTCCTCGCTCATCCAAACACAAACTCCAGCATATTCAGTTATCAGACACGACTGGAACTTCAAACGGGACTGGCTTCTATGGTCAGATGCAAATGGAGGTTTCAAAAAGTACTGAATTAAAGGGTGCAGTTAATTGTGTCCAAAGTGTATTAGAGAAAAACATTTATTTCATAATGATATTTCCCCCCATTTTAAATTCTTATTATCCAATGAAAGGTTAGATTTTTGTGAATCTTTTTAATAAAAGATCAAAAGGATTAACAATATATACAGAATTATAATTTATATATTATTTATAAAAAAAAAAATTGTAACCATCTATGTATGATTAAGATAGATAAAATAATATATATAATAAAAATTAATTATATATTAGTTTTAAATATATACTGTACACATTTAGATTATATATATATATATATATATATATATATAAACATATATAAATATATACATATACATATAAATATATACACACACATACAATTTTTATTTATATATTTATGTACAGCTGTATATAATTATATATAAAGATTACGATACATATATGTAAAATAAACAATAATAGAATTTATATAGATTATTATTTATTATATGTGCAATTATATAGATTTATAGATTATAGTATTACATACATATACACACACACACACACACACTCACTTGAGTCCATGTTCATCTGGATTAAAGCCATGTTTTTTACACACATCCTCAAGAACCTGCAAGATTAAACATGTTAGAATCCATTACTTATAAATATAAAACTCATAATTTAATGTTCAAATTAACCTGATAATTAAAAAGCTAGCACAGCTGTGTGCTGTGTCTCAAATCATCATTACGATCAGGCCTGTAACGCTACACCTAAGCTACCTTAATGTCTAGTGCACTAAACAGGCAGCTCACAAGCCCAGCTGAATTAGAAATTACCTAAAATGCCCAAAATTGTTGAGTAGGACATTACTATTACTCAATCTGAACTCAATACCCAAATCAAAGGCTGTCTAGGGCACTAGGTAGGCAGCTTACTAGTTCGGAACGCGCTTATGATGCCCAAAACTGTGACACGGGCAGCGTGTGCTCTAAACAGACAGCGCACTACACAGGTAGCTCTTGTAACGCACCTGTGTCGCCTACAAATGCTGTCTAGGCACTAGTTCGGCTGAGTCAGAGAGCGCGATTCTCCGAGCAGCTGACTGTAAACACACACAGCCTCCGCGATGAGGTTCATAAACACACACGAGCGTGTGAACGAGCTCGTACCTGTAATAAAGGTGTGTTTGGAGACACTTTGATAGTCTGCCTCCTTCCATTCGGAGTTAAAACTGACACAGCTGAACTGCTCGCCGCCATGACACTGTGACGTCACGGTGTTTGTTTGACAAAACTTTATGCGTTCCTGAAACTCGACATTCAGCGTTTCTAGATTTAGCAACTTTTCAGACTAACCTAGCAACTGTTTCTTCAAAAGGCACCTAGCAATAAATGTAGCTATTTTAAAAAAACTAATTTGGCAACTGTGACTCAAATGATAAAAAGGCACACATTTTTTCTCTAAATTACACATATCACGTAAATTAAGCAGCTAGCTGCAATTGTTTAATAATAATTGTTCGTTTATGACAACACCTTGTTATTAGTTTGAACCTGCACTTCTTGATCAGTTTAAAAATATTGTAGAAAACCTATGAAAAATCAATAGAGAAAATTCCTTTAAATTAAGGAAAAATTCCACTGCTTAAAATACAACCGTTC